>NW_017306718.1:746792-844339 GCF_000935625.1 Nanorana parkeri | reverse complement strand
TATATATATATATATAATGATTCCACCCATGCCTAGCCAATTCTATAACATCACAACTGTCCTTAGCTATGCGTGACCTGTTAACCAGACTAAGGCACCATCTTGCAGGGGGTGCACATTGTGAGCTTTAATCTCTTTTTCACTTCAATTCTGGCCAATAATCTTATAAATGCAAAAGGGATACGAGAGTGTAAGGAAGAGTTTACTTAGCGTGGTTACAGTTCCTGACAAAATGATTATGCTGTTTCAGATTCGAAGGCAACGAGCCTCCAAATCTGAAAATGCACATTAAAAAAAAAAATGTCCCCGCCATATGCACGCATGCATGCATAGAAACAATGGGCGCCGCCATCAAGGTGCATCCAAGAGGGTGATGTGTCTTCTTACGTGAGGTCAGATGCACCAAGATGGCGGCATCCATACATCAAATTTCTATATGACGAATATATAGTTTTTGTATATTTGGGTATATAGTAATTCGGGTTTGCATGAACTGCCGAATTGATGGAAATTTTTGGATTTGGCAGTACGACCAAATCCAAATGCACATGTCAAGAATAAACAATCATTCTCCAGTGACAGTACTCATACAAACATTTAGGTAGCTGTAGAGGGGGACTGTATTTCACCACAATTGTACCATGAATATTTTTCAGAGGAAGTAATCTTATGCAGCAAGTTTCAGTCTTTCAACACCTCTGTGTGCCTATACGTAGCTTCCTCCCAGTCAATGCTGCTGCAGAGGAAGAATGAGCGCTGGCGGAGACTTCTTAGGAGTGCGCTCCGTGTGCCTCCTTAATGAGACCGGCTGGATGCACAGATGTAGAAGTTAAGGCTCGTCTTATTAAGGAGGCGCACAGACTCTCCTAAGAAGGAAAACGGGACACACGTTTTATAAGAAACGATGGGACGGGGGAAAAATTAACAAAAAAACGGTACTGTCCCATTTAAAAAGGGACATATGCTCAGCCTAGGTATAAGTAACTGCCTTGCCATGCCGAATGTACCTAATGGAAAAAAGACTAGCTTCACTAAATATTTATTGTGCTAGGACACATATTATATATACATTTTGTAATGACGCCAGTTTGTTGCTTGGATTTTTTTTTTTTTTATAATAAAAACAAGAGCTCTAGTATCAGTAATAGCAAAAATGAATAGGACTTATAATGAGGCAAGAAATATCCATGTAACGGTGAAGTGTTACTGCTGTGTACCTCATCTAGCGAGTCCAAGAAAGATTTGAAGCTGTCAGAAAGTCTTGTTAGATCAATATTTTGCTTTCTTACTTCCTTCTCCACTGATACTTCAGTAAGTGCAGCCAGGCTGTCTTTCAAATACCTGAGGTTATCCTCTTGTTTAACCACATCTTGTCTAATTTCCTGTAATAATAAATTTCTCCAAGTTAGTGACAAGCATGCCATTAAGTTTATGAATATCGATAATCATGAGAAATAGGAATGGAAGCATAGGGAAAAGTTAGATCCATCATTATGAACTGCATGGATTGCTCCACCCTTTATTTACCAGAATAGTTAGCTCACTGATTCCAGCTTTTAGCTTTGTGGTTAAAAAATATTAAACAATATAGCATTTACAGTAAAACATATACTGTATGTATCATAGCATTTGGCTTTAGATATTCTACCCATTAACTGACAAATGTAAGTAGCTTTTAAAGCAGAATTCTACTAGAAAATGTTTTTATTCAGTTTAGAATGAGTATTGAAGGGTTTGATCCCCAACCTGGTCTTTTCTATTATCTCTATTCCTGGTGGAGAAATCTACCCCTGCTTCAGTTGGCTATGTCTCTCTTAGTTATTTTCCCTGCAGTACATTCTACATCTGCTGGTAATACTTTTAGGAGCTGGCAACACATTAATGCTGGTTATACCAGGCCCTTAGTGAATTTTCCATAAGATTATTAATTATTAAAATAGAGGAATTTTAAAGTGGACCTTGAATTAAAAGAAGAAGATCCTCGTGTTTTGTAGAGCCTCAACACTAACATGTGAAAATTACAATTCAATTGTAAAAAAAGGTAAAATAATACTCATCTTACACCCTGAGTTCTGGCAAGCTTGCTGAGGTAAGTGTGACATCACTGGACCTTCTTCTGGGAACCTGGGAAAACTGAGGATCCCAAAACCCATAAGAAGATGCTCCTACAAAGTGCTGAAGTGCCATCTTGTGAGATTTAGAAATCTGAGTTTTACAAGTAACCTGGAAAAGGGTCCTGTGATATCACTGGCACATACAGGAGGTGCATGGAAGGTGAGTAACTTTTACCTTTTTCTTCTGATGTTGTTGTTTTGTTTGTTTATTTAATTTACCAGTGTATTCTTTCCTTGCAGGGTTGGGGATCTACAAGATAAGTGGGCCTTACATTTTGATGCAAACTCTTGCTGTCCAGCATATCTGGCAGTAAAGGTAAATATTCCCATTGGAGTTACAAAAGTCATGCCATAGTATTAAGATAATTTTAAACTTTACACATTCACAAAGCGAAAATCATAAAAAGAACAGTAAATAACTTATTTTCTATATTTTATTGGCAGCAATGTTACTGCTTGGTCTCCTCTTTTAACCCCAGCTCGAAGGACTGGGAGACTCAAAATGACGCCCAATGGCTTTCGTCAACTTCACAGATCTCAGATACACTTTAGCTCTATGTAGACCTATGACATGTCCTCAGGCTGTAGGTGAGGATTCAGGGATGATTGGCATTCCTTGATACTATGGGGTTGATTTACTAACCTTATAAACACGCCACAAACAAGTATACACCTCTGTAGTGTGTTCCCTCCCAACATGATCTATTGGTGGAATCTAGACACCTTTGTAGTGTGTACACACCCAGCAGGTGTGTTGTGCAAAGCCCTGCATGAATTGCAAGGTGATGTTGTGTAAATTAGCTCTACGTTTTGTTGCTTGCGTTGATGAATGCAGGGATGTAAATGCATGAGCTAACCATTTTTGTCTAAACTGTAAAGCAGCATTATATATGCATCATGTGCATAATTTTTCCATATATGGCATTAGTGGAAATATGCTTTTAGAGACTTGCATGCCGCTATTAGAGCGGCGTGTAGCCTATGGCGCATGCTACATGACGCGCACGTAAGTAAATACATAAAAACGCGCCATAACGACGTGAAAATGTGACACGTTGCTCGTGTTTGGTTGATAAATAAGTTTTGCTGTGTAAAAATGCACACGCACCTGGTGCGTGTGTGTGTTTAGGTTAGTAAATCACCCCCTATGTCTGTCATTCCAGCTGTAAATGGCTGGGCTAGGAGTATGTCAGCAACAGTCTGACTTTGAAATCCTTAGATTGCTTAGAATCCCTAATCACATCAGAAGATTCTCCTGCACTGCACTGGAGACTGAAGACAGCTCAAAGAAACCATATCAAACATGCTCACATGCAAAGACTGAAAGTAGGAATATATTACAGAAGAACTCCAGGAATATTTTTTATTAACCCTAGCAGTGGGGCTACCCCCGCACTGCAAGAGTTAAGTGTTCATTTGTGTCTAGGTGCTAAAATAACAAAGATATACTCACCCCGAAGCTCCGAGCCACCCAGCTGTCACGATGCTCCCTCCAGCCTTCCCCTCCCTGCAACATTGTAATCTTCCTCAGCATCCTCATGTCTATACACTGTGTACAGACATGATGAGTTACGGGACCTTAGACCGCTGCAGAGGAAGGTTGAGATGTTGGAAGGACCGGTCTAAGAGGAAGCCAGCTCAGGTTAATAGGGTTAATTTCCTGGAGTTCTTCTTTAACCACAAGGCACTTGGGGGCTAGGAGAGACAGAGTGACTTTACAAAATCTGCAAAAAATTATAACTTTTTCCTTATTTTGTTTCCTTCTCCTGTCAACCTCTTGACCTATTTGTGGCTTAATTAAGCAAGTGCAATGTAGAAAGAAGGGAAGGGGGTGCAGTGAATGCTGAGAGGAGTTAGAAGACTCTGTATAGTTCAAGAAATATAAAATCATCTCTCCTCTTTGTTGCAGTTGAAAAACATTTTTGCATATAAAGTAGACTATGCTGCGCATCCCATAATGAATTCTAGTATTCTTTTTGTACTAAAATAATCACATGACACATAAGGCAAGGCGTGCAAAAAAAAAAGCATCATCATTATTCAGGGGTGCCTAGGGCAGTATGATATCAAAAAGCATCCCTGTTTGTATGCTGCTAAAATGCTCAACCACTGGAAACCAAGAGGTAATGGGTCTATAGTCCACCGAAAAAAGGCAGATAAAGTAATTATAGATCTGGAGCAATTACAGTCCCTAAAATATTTACCATTTGTGTCTTACCTGATTGTTCTACACAGTATTTAGTGGCAGAGCATAGTATAAAATAAAGTAATCAGTTAACATCCTATACAAAACCACTGCCTCAAGTCTAAGCACATCAGGTCTGAAAACTTGTTACCTGCACTGACGATTTTATTTGTTCATATTTTGTAATGTCTTTAGCCCCGCTTTTAATTTGATTTAACTGGTTGTCCTTTGCTGCCAGCCAATCCGACACATCTTTTAATCTGTAAAGTTGAAGAGGGTCGGTCAGTAACACTAGGACAATAAGAAACAGTAACAACAAAATAATGTGTTCAAAATTAGCACAGCGTAAAAAGCAGAATATATGAGGATGTTTCTGGTAAAGTCAAAGTCTCACTATGGCCAAATCAAACACCCAATTATTTTGCCTATTTCTGGCTGTAGAATACAGTACATATGATGTCAAAAGGAAACTTCTCCACTAAAATGGAAATCTGAGGCAACAGAAATCAGGAGAATGGTACTAAGGAAGCCAGTGTTTTTTAGATTAGGTTATAATTCTTAATAAACAAAAAACTAAATAGTGTTTTTTGTCAGTTAGTTGTATCCTAGGCATCCAAAAAGCCATGAAGGTGGCCATTCACATAAAAATATAGTATATGCATGTTAAGAATTCTTCCATGGGCCTAGGACAGGGGAGGACTGAGCCGGGAGGCAGGGGGCATTGTTCCCTTCATTAGCAACCATGCTTCATCATGCCCACCAATAAATATGGGATCCTGAATACAGGATTCAATTGGTACACCCTTTTTAGCCCACAGAAATCTGTCTGTCTGTTAACATTTGGCCTAGGGGTGTAAACACAGCCATGGTAGCATGGCTTGTTTACACCCCTAGGCCAAATGTTAACATTCCTCCACTGGCCTGGAACAATCATATCAGCTGAACTGGACACAACTCAAAGCTTTGGTTGAATATTTTACAGTCAATAAAAAATGAATCAGAAGCGCCAAACGTTGACCAACAAATGAAGGATAGTTGCGGGTGAAGATTACTAGGGGTGCTGCCCCACTTCAGCCTGGGAAGCTGCAACACTGTGGGAGAAAACAAAAGAGAAGGGCGCCCACCCTAGTGTAGATTCTTTTTAATATTGTATATTGAGGTAACAATAAAAACATACTCACAAAAGTGAATCAAGACAAAAGTGTAAAAGGTAAGCCAGGATGACATCTGAAACAAGCTGCACAGAAACCTGTGTGACAGCACAGGACTCCTTACGATGACGCGTTTCCGGGACCACGCCCCCTTCGTCAGATCTGGACGAAGGGGGCGTGGCCACGGAAACGCGTCATCGTAAGGAGTCCTGTGCTGTCACACAGGTTTCTGTGCAGCTTGTTTCAGATGTCATCCTGGCTTACCTTTTACACTTTTGTCTTGATTCACTTTTGTGAGTATGTTTTTATTGTTACCTCAATATACAATATTAAAAAGAATCTACACTAGGGTGGGCGCCCTTCTCTTTTGTTTTCTCCCAGAATATTTTCCAGTGACTGATCACTGTGACCTGGCATGGCATTCACACCCACTTTCCTGCTCAAGTGACTTAGTGTGTGTTGTCCATATAATGTCTAGGAAAACTGACTCAACAATGACACTGATACAGTGCTGTATGAGTAAGATATGGCTTATGTTTTAAAACTGTACCTGATCCTGAAATTCTTCCACTTGTCCGGATGCTCCATCAGTTTTAGATGTGTATTATCAATCTGAGTTTTCAGGTCTTTTAGCACCACTCTGCTGCTTTCATAAACTCCTTTTATGGGGTCCCTCTCCTGTAGTTTTAAACACAGCTCTTCAATCAGTCTCAGCCTCTTCTCACACAGCTGGTAGCATCCTTTCTCACCAAAGAAAGCCTATAATGAAACAGTCATAAAAGTGAAGAAGAGACGGTTGTCAAAGCTGGATTTAATTCATTAATCAAATATTTTATCCATTGTTTATTAACTGAACTAAGTAACTTAATTTATAGTCAACCTGTGTTTTGTCCATTCAGCCTATATCAAAAGCTATCAAAGCTAGCCTAGTGACTTGCTCCACAGAAATCTACAGAATAATCGCACAGCATAACCACACAGAAAAGTAACCTGCTTGAAGAATAGTGCACTACTCAATGTCTAGTTAAGGATCAATATCAAATAAACATATAAATGCCGTTCTGGTTTTGAAAAATAAGGAAGCCCCCTTAACATGGCACTCAGATGGGCTTGGTGCCAGTTCAATACAAAATGTTTTACTAAGGCTGTACCATTATTATTATTTGTATTATTATTATTCAGGATTTATGTAGTGCCAACAGTTTGCACAGTGCTTTGCAGTATAAGGAAGACATTATAATTACATTACAATTTAAGACAAGATGGTTAGGAGGGCCCTGCCCATAAGAGCTTACAATCTACATCATCATGGTCACACAGGAATTTTCATCTTTGTACCATAATGTAAATCACTGTAGTGTATGACCAGTGAGCAAAATGTGAGACTTTGGAGCCCATTCATACTAGATGGGGATTCTTGAAAAGGAGTCCTTTGGTGACTTTGTTATGACACAACATTATTATTCTATCCAGTTTGACTCAGTGTTATTATTCTCATTGTTATGATTCTGTTATTATTCTGGCATTTCCATGGTTCATTTCTCAGGTAGAAAGTATCTTCAATGTATACGCACCCTGTGTTCTTTCAAAACCTTCTGACTGCCATCTACTGCAAGTATTTTGTTTTCCCGTACCAACTCCGTTCGGCATTCCTCAACTGAAGATAGAATCCTATTCCTCTCCAACTCAATTTTCAGATGTAGTAAATGGTAGGGAGCTTCACTCTGATAATCCTATGACACAAACAAAGAAGAATGAAAATAATGTTTAGAAGGAAACATGATTTTATTCACTGATCCACTGATCCCTGTGGTTGTTGTTATGGCAGATGCAGGTCATCCAAATTTCAGGACCAGTTTCTAATAAATGGATATAAAGTTACTTTTTTTCTTTGCCTGGATCAGCTCCAATGGTCAGAAAGCATCAATACAAGATGTCTTAACCTATTAAAATGGCCTCTCAGCAAGAAGGAGTAGCAGTGAAAACAGATCAAGAATGCATTAATAAAACCCTGAAGTAATGTTTCACAAACATGCAATAAACTAAATTGAATATGACTTTATTTCCAGGAATGTTTCTTAGCTCACAAAAACCTAATGTATTTAATAATATAAACTGAAATCTCAACGTAAACTGAAATACAAACCTTCCATTGTTTATGTAATTTCCTGACAGTTTCTTGAAGTGGCTGCTGGTCTTGCTCTGGCAGGATATCTGTCAGCTCATCACAAGCTTTCAGGAAAGCATTAAGAACCTTCAGATCTAACTGCCCAAAAAAATCCTGCAATAAAAAAAAAATGTTATAGAATAACCGACAATGCCTTTTGTTCTAATAAAAGTGGACTAAATAATCTATTTTGCTGTAAATGTACAGACTGCCCGACTGCCTTATGTTAAAATACTACTGCTAAACAGACAGTCTCTGTCCAAGAGCATGCATCCATACCAGCATGTATGTGCAAGTTTGGGTCAGCGCGTAGCCGGGCGAAGTCAAATCCTATCATAGAAATGTACAGGCTGCTGCACGTGGCGACAAACAGTACCTGTCTCTCCTGGGTACATGCTTCTGATTGGATGTGCATGCTGTATGGCTGTGCATGTTTGTGTGAATGAGGTCTTAAACCTAACAGAGGTTATAATCCTCCACCACTCATACAGGAGGACAGAGAATCTGGACAAGGATCCAAATAAGCTGTGCTGCAGTGCAAGGAGTATAGGATAGGAGGAGAGAGCAGAATGGAAGAGAGGAGAGAGGCAAGGGTGGGGAGGAGACATGTAAGTGAAAATGGAACTGCAGCAAAGATTGAGTCTTCTCCCATGCCAGGCAGGACTTTGCTGTGTAGCATAGCTGTATAAATGTCATATATGTGTTTCATCTGTGTATTTAGATGTTTACCTGGAGTTCAGCCTTAACAATGAAAGAGAAGTGAATTACCGTAGTTAATAATATGCTCCCATTTTGGGTTGAGTGAGACAAAGAATTTTGATTGGGAATTTGCCTGCCCCCCAGAATGAAAAATGCTATATTCTTCCATCTTAGTGGGCTTTCAACTGGAATACATGGATAACTCATAGCCCAGTCCGAGAGGTAGCTCAGCCATATTGTTCAGCCAGCTAGAGCTTTCATGATACCATGGCTTCAAACAACAGTCAAGATCCATTGGTGATGGAACCCAGACAGTCTCCATCCAAGAGAATGCATCTATACCTGAATGTATGTGCAAGTTGTGGTCGGCACAGAGCCACATGAGATAAATATATTTAAGTGGAGCTAGTCTTTACATCATTTTTTTACTTTCAAAAGAAAATGATAACCAAACCGTTTTTGGCCATAGTTCTCTTTAGGGTCACAGGAGGACATTTACTAATCCCCTCATGGGACTCAAAACTCAGCATATAGTGGGCTATTGAACACTAAATGCTGACAGCGCAGAGCTTTGCTGCAGCCAGAAAGGATCCCGACAATATTGTCAGGATCCACCCCGCTACCTAATTAACAGCTGGCTCTGCCTCTCTAGAGACAGAGACAGCTGTGCTCGCCCCCTCCACTGTCTGTGCCTCCAGTCAGCACTGGTGGAACAAAGAGTGGAGGGGGGAATCTGTGCAGGGTGCGGTGATTCACAGCCACTGCTCTCTGCAGGGAGAAGATAGTGAACTGAGCAATCAGCAGTATGTGATCGCTCAGTTCATGAACTATACAGCTGCAGTGTCACACGTCGGCTCTAACTATTGGGATGAGTGTATTTCACACATCCCATATTTCTGTTTTAAAAAAGTCTCTCATCTGTATCTATTTCATTGTGGGTGAAAGTTGCTAACAGAAAACAATAAGTGAAGTTATACATGCTTCTACTGTCTTCTTATTCCGCTTCGATAAAATTATTGAATGCTGTTGTATTGTAAAATTATGTTGTAAAATTATTGAATGCTGTAGTGAAGTTATACATGCTTCTACTGTCTTCTTATTCCGCTTCGATAAAATTATTGAAGTAATGTTTAACCTAATAAAGGGAGGGGGGGCTTTATATCTCAGGAACGTTGATTGTTGGGTGTCGTCATGCTTTAAACAAGCAAAGAGGACTTTTAATTTGTGCTGTGTAGTGGGAACTCACTAATCCAGACACTTTGATCACACGATATGAACTCAAGGCTATTAGAACTTTGGATCCACCCAGCCGGCCGCTCTGTAATGAGACTGGCCACCACTAAGTAAAATGACCCATTTCTGTTCGAGTGTTCCCCAAAGGGCTTCCAGTTGGAGTAGCCATGACTATGTTGCAAGGCAATGGTCTAAATATGATTTCCCAATCAAAGCAATTTGTAGAGTACTGCTAGACAGGAGTCACCAAGAGAAGCCCTAACTGCCACTATATATACATGCCTTCTCTTTTTATTATGTTTTACTATGCTATATATCTTGTTTTCATTAGTACAGGAGGCTGTAGTTCTAGGTGAAGGATTGTTGGGAATATCTGTAAAATACAAATATGGTACCATGGTGCAATATTTTTAGTCTATTTGTGAAAATAATTATTTTAGTTTCAGATTTTCAGGCGAAAACAACCATAAGAGTTCAACCTGCAATCCCGTTTTGGTGGTAGTCTGCAATTCCTAAAACCGGAATGGGAGGCTGGAGGAACCTGATGTCATAAGTCACAAATATCATCACATGGTAAAAGCTACTTACAGTGTGCTTCTTTAGTAATTCCTCTGGGTTTCCCTTCTCTTTCAGGTATGTTTCTGCCGTTTTCAATACTTTCTCAAGCTCTGCTCTGGACTCTTCAAACTTCTTCATCAGGCTACTGTTGGACTCTACTGTTTTTTTCCACTCAGATATTTTCTTTACCATGGTCTTCATTTAAAAAGAAAAATGGCACATACATATTTTATGTTTACAGCTAATGTAAAGTAAAATATCGGTGGTAAAATAAATTCGGTTTTAGCAGGTTTATTTATTTATGAATGTGGACAAGTTGTGAAGAAATAAATTTAGATTTAAGATTCTCAAATCCTAGAAGCATACATTTAGCACAACATTTATGAGATTTTAAGAGTTTATTTTTTTCTCAATTTGATCCTTTTAATGTATCTTTTCCCCTTCTCAAATTCAAAATCTAATGTATTAGGAGTATCAACAGATTTGATGTTTTTTTTTTCGTTTTAGTTTCCCAATGACAATACAAACAAACTAAAAAATGCAGAAACATGTTTGCGATCGATTGAAGAAAAGGAATCCTAGAGCTGATGCATATAAGCTTGCATTATGAGCTTGACCATGTGCACATACGGTCAGATTTATTACTGCACAACTCCAGCCAAAATGTATTTCATTTTGAACAGGATGAGGATTATAGTAGAGAGTCTGAAGCAAGTGATGGGAAATTTCTTCACCAAGGACACAGACAAAAACAACAACACATTTTAGGTAGCGTGAGGAAGGGTTAGAACTTCTGACAGCATTTTTATTGAGGTCTGTGCCTACCTGTGCACTGACAACCAAATGCCCCTTAAAAACCTCATTAAGGGGGCCCCAGTCAGAAATAACTAGACAGAAATGTTAACTTTTTCCCATGCTATTCAAAACTACAAAAAAAAAAAAAGATGCCTGTTAAGCTAGCCAATTCCTGCTTAACAAAAGTTTATTTAAAAATCATTTAATAAACCTAAATTCAAGTTAGGAGTGCCTAGGGCATAGGAATAAAGCATTAAGGGCTCCTGATATGTATTAACTTTATAGAAAAGATAGGGCAGAGGAAGATGTAATGTATCTTATGCTTTGTTGCTGCTGAAAGAGCATCAACTGCTATTTACTGCTTTATTACGCTACATATGTTTTATAATTATATAACTATATTTCTGTTTCTGATTATAAGTCTATAAGTATGGAAACCAATAAAAAACGTTGAAACTAAAAATCAACTGAGTCGGCTGAAAAATTATTGCCCGAACAGCGACTGCACCTTATTAGTCCTACTTGTGTATTTACCAGCCATGCCTGAATTTAATAGCCAGTAGTAGAGATTCCTCCATCGATGCTGTTAGACTGATTTATCTTAATCAGCCGGCAGGCTGAACAAACAAAATCCAAGCTGCCTATGTCCAGTATTAAACTTTGAAGAATAGACTGGCCAACTGGTAACTATAATCAGCAATAAGCTGGCAATAGATATCAGGGGATAGCTGTAAGTATGCTCACAATCCAATTGCCTATAAAAATTATTTGACTACACTCTGGACATTCGTGGAAGCAGATGCAGTTCAAATGCTGCAGGAATAGCTTGCAACAGCTTATCTCAAAATAAATAACAGCACTTGGAAAAGGTTTTCTAACTTTCTAAAAACACTACACCCCCTGGATTTTTTAGCTAGAGCTGTCTGAAGCTTGCTATAGAAAAAAGACCGAAAATGGCCAGGTTGGGTGACTGTCATCCAAAGGCCTTTTTTTTATGCCTATGCAAATGTATAATATGAGTTTATGATGTGCATTACAGCATGTCTTCACATACACTTATGAATATGTATATGGGCTTTTAATGTGCAATAAACAGCTTGCTGTACATCTTAGATTCATGTGTGTTCATGTATTACTTCATATTCATCCCACTAGTGCAGGAACTACGCACTGGTAGATGCTAGGAGTGCTGGAAAAAACTTGAAAAATTACACTCCTAAGCCAAGAATGGTAATATCATGTGCAATTTCCCTAACAATTCGATTTGCTTCCCTCTTGTTCTTTTTCAGTAACTTCCCCAATGAGAGTACATATCTCAGATTCAGACAAATTAATCTTCACAATGCCTTGCCTACCCGAGCTCTCTGCATTTTTTTAAATGTGGCAACCCATACAGAACAATGACCATGTCAATCTCCAGTCTGGCACATTGTAGGACACCAACATGTAGGGGGGGGGAGGGATGAGACCACTTGCCATCTCGAGGGATGCTGGTTATATATCTCCCAAAAGCTTACCTTTAGCGCAGCACCCTGTTGGTATTTTTTGGGGGCACTTCCCCCCTGTGGTCTCTTTTGGGCCCCCACCTGTACATGTTGGTGGAAAGAGGATAGGTTTTTTGTACATTGGGATCGGGGTGTCCCCTTGATACCCATGACCTAGCCTATTTTATTCTTTAGACAGTAGGTCCCTTTCCTGAGGAAACTTTTACAGGTGAAACGCATCGAGGCACATCATTTTCAGCACCGCAAGACCTTCCACTTACTTATGGTCATATATTTTCCCCTAATGGGTTTGGAGTTTGTCTATCTCTTAGCCTCTGCGGAGATGCTGATTGACGTGGGACCAGTGGGCCAGTCACCAGGGTATTGTGTTCTTGTTCTTTTAGATGTCTATGGTTTTAATAAAATGTATTAATAAAATGTTGTAATTTTATCTATATGTTTGTTTGGTAATATGTCCAACTAAGGGGTGACTCAAACAAACCCCACTACTTTCTCTGGTTTACTTTCCTCCAATGTCTCTGTGGGAGTGACAAGCCCTTATACCTGTTCAGAGACCCTCCTGGATATCTATAAATCCTTATAGCTATATATCTACAACATAAGAGCATCTAAGGCACTGTGCCTCTGACTACTAGTCTCCTGAGATTTGGAGTGCGATATGGTGTTGTCACTGATGTACTGCTTACTGTTCTCCTTGCTGGAGAGAAATCCACATTGCAAGCATCTCTTCTGATTTATTCACTCTGTAGATCTGCGATTTCTGCACTTTTCCCGCTGCTTAAATATTTCTTCATCGGTCATCAAACCATCATTTATCAAGGGGGCAATTCTAATATGAGAAACCAAAAGCCCTGCTCCTCTACTAAGATGGTCACCACCACACAGAGATAAAGTGAAGAACATGGCATTGTATGTCAGTAATAGGGAAAAGTGGATAGTCTGTTTTCCACTGATTGCCTTTTTGGGCATAGATTCCACAGTAAATTGTCTCCTTAAGGATCCCAAACTATTTCAAGGGACAAAAATATGTGTTAATTACAAAGCTATCAATTGTTTAAAGTTTGAGACTTCTCTTGTTTCAAAGGACATAATTTGGTCCAGTTACAAACAGCTGAATTCAGTTACTCAGAATGTAGCTGACTCATTCAGCGCTAATTGGTTCGCTAAATATATTACAAAGGAGATTAAGTGACAAATTTAGCAACAAATAGACAAAGAGTACATAGGTTTTTCCTGCTCGCTTGCAATCAGCGCTTTGTAACATTTAAATGATGGCATGGAGAACAACTGCCAAATTAAAACAACATATGAGACACAGTGCAGAACACAGCTTTAGGGATTATTGCAAAATAAAATGGTTTCACTTGAAAAGCCCACCAATACAGCACATAAAACATGATAAATAACACAAAAAGGAGGCAATCTACATATTGGATTCTAAGAAATGTGATACTTCAGTGTGATGAAGATATCTTGGTGAAGATAGTATTTCTTTCAGAATCTTTTCAGGTGCATTTAACAATTGTCTCAGTAAGTAATTTACTGAATGTTGTGCTGCTAAGAGAACACAGTGGACCCTTCTGGGCAGATGACCAAACTAACATCTGACTAGAAAGAGATTAAAATAGAAAACCATATGGAAACAGTGTGACATTGCTAGTTATATAATGCCAAGTGTTTTTGTATTTTTAGGTTATGGATTAAGTAAACATTTGTTAAAGATAGCTCTCAATTTAAGGTAAATGTTAGTCTAGCTTTCCCAGTGAGAATGATATATCACACTGAAACTCACTTAGTATTGATGCGTCATAAACATATTATGAGGATTTTAGCATCAAAGAATATTTTTTACACTACTGGCAAGTTGGTTTTGATATAGGACATGTTTACCATACAGTATATGTATATTTTTACCTATTGAGAGATGAAAAAAAAACCACTATTTATAAGGACTGTTGTTTTGCCGCGCAGATGAAATTGCTTGCTGCGTAAAAAGGTACAGGAGCTATTTTCGTGCACTTGTCGGGCGGTTTGGGTTCCATATACATCTCTATGCATTGAAAACTGCGCGACAACTGCGCAGTTTTCAAAGAACAGTCGCAGCACAAATGAAAACGTGCGAAAACCACTCACCAGCTCTGCCGCCTAGGTGTTAACCTAGCCTCAGTCTTTCTAATAGATGCAGTGGCTGAGCGGTAAAACTGTACAGCATAAACTGCATCCAGGCAAGGAAGAGAAATCTCCTTCCAATGCTCTGGAGCCAGACAGAGAGATTAAGGAACAATGTCCTGGTTGAGGTGAAAGGCAAAGAAGGAGGCTCTAGGCATCAATACTACCTTTTCCTTGTGTAAAACCAAAAAGGGTTCTGTACAGAATAAAGCCACCAGCTAAGACACACATCTTGCAGAGGTGATAGCCACAAGGAACACAACTTTGAAGGGACAGAGACACCCTGTACAAAAGGCTTGACCAAAGAATAAGAAGATAGCAGTTTTTGGAATAAAATCGGCCGGGATCTGTCCTTTAAGGGACAAATCTTGATCTAAACCAGATTGTAAAAAGGTTAGGATTTGTCCCATGGACATTTTCCATGGGTAAAGCTTAGTATTAAGTGGTAGTAAGCCTTCCATGTACAATGGTAAACTTTATGGCAGGTAGACTTTCTAGCTTTTAAAACATGAGAAATGTTTTAATTTTAGAAGTTTAATTAGATCAGAGTACCACATCCCCTGGGCCAATCTGGAGCTATGAGTATCACTGGAATGTCCTACATCTCAATCCTACAGAATATACAAGGAAGGCGTTTCAGAGGGGAAAGGCATAGATCAGACTTCACTGATCCCATGGGGTCACAAGAGCATGCACTGCTTCCACCAGAGGATCTCTCTACTTGAAAACAAACATGTCTAGTTTGTTGTTGAATCTGGAGACCAGGAGATCCACATCCGAGGACCCCACCAGTGTCATAGATCCTGAAACATTCCCCTGTGTTCAACACTGTCAGCTGAGGTAGCCTGCCTACTAAATATACATGCCTGGTATGTGAACCACAGTTCACCACAGTTGGAGTTCTGCCCAGGCTAGAATAATTTTTACTTCTTTTGCCACAGCCAGACATCTGGTTCCTCTCTGATGGTTGATGTAGACAACATCTAAAATTCTGTACTGCAGAGTCTGAGAGTGGAGTATTAGGTACTTCTCTTGAGGAAGAGCAAATTTTGCTTGAGCTGTGTCTAGAATGAGACCCAAATACTCCAAGCGATGTGTGGGTTCCATTGCTGATTTCTAAATGTTCAGGATTCAGCAAAACCTTTTTAACATCTGCACTGTCTGCTCTACATTGACGGCCAGCTTTTGAGCCAAATGGTAGGGTTGCAAGCTGGTACTGTTGAATAACCACAACAAAATGGAGATAGAGTTGATGTGCTGAAAAGATTGAAACATCAAAGCACACATCTTCGATGTTCTCAGAGTCCAAACTGTTGATGAATCAAAGGCTGGAGTGACCTGATGCTGCAGGACTATTTCCCTTGTACTTGGGATACAATGCCATTCTGTTTAACAGGAACAACTTTGTATCTCGAGAGAAAAAATAGAATAAAAAAAATGGGTAGTAATATCAGAATAGAAAAAAAGATGCCCAGCCTCCTAGCACACTAGCAAAAAAATTAAGCATGTTGGGCGTGGTAGGTGTCATACCTAGCTAGTCAATGGCTTTTTTCTTTGCCAGTATCAAAATCCTCTTGTAGGTGGCTGTATAACCAAAATATATCAGAATAACTACTGATCCTGTGTCCCTTAGTGAATGATAAAGAATTTATACTTAAAGGACCAATACATTTTCTGTTTTATTAAACTTCTGCTTGTTAGGGAGAAACAAAATGCTGACTATTATTTTTGCAGCTATAAATTGCTCAAAATTTCTACCATTTTCACAGATTGACTTCAAAATGCTGTAAAAGGAAGAGATAAATTGAGAAGAGGCACACAAAGTTTGTAGAAAAGATCTTTAATAGGAAGCACAGCTTATTTAATGCAGGTTCCCACAAATATTTTATGAAAATTCCCTTATTGCTTTACATTCTGCACTGTGTCTTATAGGTATTCCTGACAACTTGTGTAGGACACAGAAGGCTGTGGATAAGAAGTACTTAGAGGTGGAAAAAACAGTAGGAAAAAAAACAACAAGAATAAGAATCTGCAAAGTGACAGTTAGGGGAGTCAGAAATGAAGTCATCAACCAAAAATCACCTGAAAAGCAGACTGAGCATCTGTTATTTTCTTCTGCAGAAGAGATCGGTCAAAATGGTGTAACGATTTGCTGATTGTCAGTGCTTTGTGAACAGCTTGGCCATTCTTCTCAATGATGACCAAAGCTTTTTTACAGTTCTCTTGATATGTTATTAGCTCCTGCAATATGAAAATAAAGATAAATATTTATACTGCCATTCTGCAATGTCTGATGGAGACCTTCAATTAACACAACTGTGTTAGACCTCTATTTTAAATGCAGTTATCATAAATTATTTTATAGTAAAACTGTCCTGATAGGAATACTGAGCTGCCACTGATGACCTCTTGATAACCAAAATGCTGGTTGCCTAGTTGCTATGTTAATCCACTGGATTCAATATTTACTGGCCAATGACCTGGAACAATTATGCAGACAACAAAAGAAACCAAGGGCCTAATTTATAACAGGAATGGGATATCGCTATCGACTCTCTGATGTACAACATTTTGCTACACACATCACGGCCCACCCTATTCATAAAAATCAGGGTGGCAGAGCCCTACAAAGTTCTCTCTACTTAAGGCAAAAGAAAAAGCTCCTTGACTGAGAAGAGACAATCATAACTTTACAAATGAGCCAGAGGAGAACCAGTCATGTAGATTTATAAATGTGCCACACTGCTCCTTTTTGAGTCCCCAAGTCTGCAAAATGTCAAAAGCTCTTGTGCATACTTGTTAGTGGGGTTGTTTAATTAACGGTACAAATAATTTGCACTTAGCAAAGAGAATTTTCTCTAAGCAAATGTAATAAAGTGAACATGTGCTCCCTTCGAGTACCCAGTCATGTGCGGGAGAATTTAAAAAAAATTGATTTTGCCTTGCACATGATTGAAGAAAATGCAATTTAGACAAAAAATTAGCAAAGGCATATTCTATGTTTCTCCAATAACAGGTTTCCTTTACACTTAAGTTTAGACCATTAGATTATCTGATAAATCAGTCAGGTTCTGTGACTACAATGCTACTGCTGAAAAAAAATACATTATTATTTGTGCATATTATGTCTGGCATAATATTATGTATATAATCTGACATCACTAAAATGTACCAGCTGAGAACTGGTGGGAAATGTTCTATGTACTGCAGACAGATTGATAACCCTTACTGACACTGGTTGATCTGACCACATTAAGATCAAATATGATTATTTGCTAGGAGTTACTGATCCTTTATCATCATTAATGCTTTCTACAGTGGCTTGTTTAATAAATAATATAAAAACTCATAGACAGTGATACATAGATTACAAATATAGGGTGATTCAATTTCTTCACCACTGCACTCAGAGAAGGGAGGATGGATGCCTATCTAAACAATTCCATAGTCTCAGTTTACTAATGCATGAGATATTTGAACCTCATATCCGATTTAAAGCATATCTACAGCTAAAACAGTTTCAATTGCAAATAAAGCTAATAGTATATGATGTTGAAAACACTGCATGTGTTATGCTTTTGTGAACTGATTCCATTGCATTCAATATACAGTCTGCAGTATTATTAAATTGTAGCCTATAATACATACCCGCTGCTTCTGTTTAAGAACAGAAGTCGACTGTAAATCCATGTCTGACATTGAGATAATTCCAGTTAGTTTCTCAAGAGTCTCATAAAAAATGGTCATGTGACCCTCAAACTCTCCAAGTGGCAATAGAAGTTGTTGTGATTCATACAATAGAGGAGGATATCGCTCCCGTATCTGTGGATATTGCCAAATAAAGGTTATTCAGTTCTTATTATGGAATAGTAAATCACTGAAAACACCCCACAGTTTTTTTATATTTTCACCATATTATAATGATTAAATGAGCAGGAGAGATGTCTTTAGATTGCCAAATTTCTTAGGTCTGTGATATTATTTATTTCCCTTTCAATAGTCATGGCAAAGCAAAAAAAAAATCCTATTTAAGACAATTTGGTCAAGAAAGTAAATGACAACCCAAAATCTGTTAAAGCCCAATTGAGGTCACAGAAATAGATACGCAGTCAGATAAACATTGTAAAAACAACCTCTCCTCTCATAGTGTTCTCTTACATTCCCATTACAACAGGGTGTTTAAATATGATTGTGCAGTCCAGTAGGAACCAGGGTTAAACCTAGTGCTGTCAGTAATCAGCTGTCAATATCAGAACTTGCCTGATACACCCTCTCTCCTTCTGTTACTCAACTCTGACAGCAGAGACCACTGGAGTGTGATATAGGAAGCAGAATGTTTTTCTGACATAACAATTTATTTTAAGGCTTTTTCATGGGAATAAAGGTCACAAATCATAGCATGGGGGACTTTAAAGGGTAAAAAAAAAAAGTGTGGTACTACACTTGGGTTTTAAATTATGATAACCACTCAAAAATAGATATTGCACAGACTGACTGAATCTGGCATCTATCCAAGTCATCTGTGGGCACCCTGGCACATACAAAAAATATGGCGTTCCTCTCTTGTAGTCTTTATTATTTAGGTATTCTTCTTTATGAAGTAGGTGTTATTGGAGACATTGTTTGGCTTTGTAATGGCCATTACAGTTGGGTGAATCCAGAAATTCTACTGTAGATATTGCTTCACCCCCAAGGTATACCCCAAGATATACAGGAAACCAGGATGTAGTTGAACTTGGCAGCAACCTTTGCAAGATGCAACATTAGCTTAGGGTGGAGCTGGCCTTAATTGTAATAATAAAGACAGAATACTTATGTATATGTAGAATAAAGGGAGTGTTAAGTGAATTTACTCGATTTAGATGTTCCTTAATTCTTGCCACTGCTGCCAACATCTCACTGGCTTCAGACGGTGGCGATTCCTTTGTAAGAAGCTGAGCCATCCTTGTCACTGACTTATACTGAGCTTCTATGATTGGCATTTTCTGTTTGATATCCTGTGATAAACAGAAAATAATTCCACAATTAGCTCCACAATTGTTAGTTTTCTGGCAAGCATGACTAAGCACATGAGATACACTTCCTCAAATACATGTCATACAAATAGCAAAAATAGCACAAAAATCATCTGAAGCAGCTGCTGCTGAGAGATAACATTCTAGGTAGATGTTCAAACCTCGGTCTCCCTACCTGCAGTTGCTTTTTGGAGATACCACAGATATGTGATTAGGACTTGTGTTTTTCAGAAAAGGCTAAAGCCGGTGTCATAAAGCTTTTCTCTGGTGGCTCAGATGTGGGGGGAGGAACGGGACTAGATAAGGTGGTTAGACAGGGATGTCTGTATGTGGGTAATGTACGGCAGCCAGGGAGGGATGTCTATTATTGAGGACAAGTGGGGGACCACTAGGGAGGGATGTCTGTCAGTGGGGTGCGTGAGGAGGCTGGGGAGGGATGTCTTTTGGTGCCGGGACTCGGGAGAGTCCCTCAGGCAGTTAGGGAGAAATGTTTGAGGTGATTAGTGGTGGATGTCTGTCAGTAAGGGATAGTGAGGTGGTCAGGAATGGTTGCGTGTAAGGGGTGAGAGGGGTAGTTAATGTCAGTGGAGGGATGGTGAGGTGGGCTCGGGATTAAAGCATGTGATTAGGGGAGTGGTGAGGTGGACAGGAATGGATGTGCACTGCAGATATCAGTGAGGCAGTCAAGCAGGGATGTGTGTGTGGGGGTGAAGGGGGATTGTGAGATAGCAGGGGACGGATGTCTGTGAGTGGGGAGGTAAGGCAGCCAGAGCTTAATTACTGGATTGTCAGTAGGACAGGCAGGGGTGTGAAGGCTGCTGTCAGGTCCCTGAGCCGTTCCTTAGCACTCACACTGCAGATATACAACTATGAGGCTGTAGGCGCAGGGAGTGCCTAGTCACCTTCACATAACAGAAAGTGCAGTGCTATTTTTAAGAAGTAATTTCAGACAACTTACATTTTTCAACATACAATTTAGTCACAATGAACATTTCTAGATGTTCCCTATAACAGCTTCACTTTTTGAGTTCAGGACCACTTTAAGATCATAAAACATTTAAAGATAAAAAAAAACATGCCTCTAAATCTTGAACAAACATCTTGACATTTAAAAAGGACACTTCCAGCGGGATGGAAATTCTTTCGTTGCCTCCTTCTGCAAATGCTGCCAGTGCTATCAAACCCTCCGCATATTCCCTCTTTGCCCGGTCATAATCATCTGCTCTGGCATACTGCAGAAAAGGACAATGAAGCATTAGATAATTTTTAAGGACACACAGAGGCTGCATACCTTTATTACAAAGATGCATACAGTATAGATGAAAAAAACACACATAGGACGTCATTTAACAAACACCTGAATTGTATGACCTGACCAAAACAATAACCTCTCTGAACACAAATGAAGCCGACTATATCAAATACAACATGTAGGTAATAGGGAAGAAACATCATTAAAGGGTTCCTCAAACACAGCTTTTCCAAAAGGTATGCTATTTCACACAACAAATGTGCTGACAGACTAAACATCACCCCTATTAACTGATAATAAATGAACTATAGAACGTCTGATAAATATGTCAGATTCTGAAAACTAAGAGCAAGACTGTCCTTTTTGGGTTTTTATTTTAAAAAGTCCAATGGAACAATATAATTAGCATGCAAATTTCCATATGAAATGGGGTATTAGGATCCCTTAAGGGATGGTCCCACATTTTGGTTGCCAGGTGACAGACATGCCACTCTATGTGCCCTAGCATAGAATATAAATAGACAGGTGGGTGGAGCTAAGGCAGGAAAGGGGTTCCTGTTAAAATGTGTTAGCCAAAACGTCTGCGTCTCACTCTATGAGTACCCTCTTGAGAAGAAAATGTCATTCAGTAGCTTGAGTTAATTTGGATAGATAGTTGAGTAACCTCTATGCGACTAAGTTGGCACCTGAGCCACCCTGAAAAGGAAAATATTTGCTTTGTTGGATGTGCCTGCTTGAGCACCTGTGATGGAAAAGTTTCTGTTTAATACTGGAAGGACTGTAATGTTTACGCTTTTCTGGAGTAAAGCTTAAAGTTTGTACAACCGAACCTGACTGGACATTCTTCTCTGTATGGGCTGGGAAAGGAAGAGAGGAAGGTGCTCAGCACTAAAGTGTGCTCTGTCTCTCTCGTTTGCCCTGTCCTAGGAAAAGTTATAAGTGAGTGCTGTATTTTCCACGAATAGGCTCCACATAGACTTTAACTAGCTACTTATTGAAGCCAAACAATGTTAGTTTCTAGTGCTGTAGCACCAAGCATGCTAGAATAAAAGTGATTATAAACCATTTAACACTTCAATATAATTGATGCCATGTTTACCATGTGGGCCTTTTTTAACATATGTATTAAATGCAGTAACAATAAAGAAAATGGATGTTCTGCCAGGTGAGTACTAACATGTGTTTGTGCTATGAATTATGCTTTAAGGGGAAACTTGATGCTTTTAACATGAATATGTGGGTTTCATTTTGGCACAAATACCTACCACAAAGGAAATCTGCATTGAGAGAAACATGGAACATGCCATGGAAAAAGTGACCTGGAACAAGTATGCAGATAATGGCTTTTGGTTTTTCTCGAATTTTCTAATCTGCATACTTGTTAACGGTCTGAAGCATTGAAACCAAAATGTAAACAGCAATTTTCAAAGAACAGCATTGGCAGCCCCAGCTATTTTTCTCATGGCAAGTTTACTTTAAAGTGAAATTTCAGTTTCTGGTAGATACCGGAAAGCTAAACCACTGACCAGTTTTTTTACATCTCTTCCAAATTCCAATAGTTAGATAGCAGAACCTGAATCCCTAGGTCTGAATGCATTTAAAGGTAGTTCAAATCTACTTTTTAAACGTCATATATTTTCTACGAAATGGAACACAATAGAAAGAGTGGGAACACCAAACAGTCAAAACTAAAAAGTGAGCAAGAACAGAGCCAGGACATATGGCGTGCGCACACCGGACTGTTCGGCATTTGTCTCCGGAGCATGCTAAAAACCAGCCGAAAATCGTACGATTCTCGGCTGGTTTTCTAGCATGCTCCTTAGACAAAAGACGTGCGACCATACAGTAGAAACGGTTGCACGTCTTCATTCACACTGCACTATTCTCGTACGATCGCGGGATTTCCCGCGATTCTCGTACGAGAATCGTGCAGTGTATGGCCACCTTTACTCTAGATTTGTTGTAGCATTCTCCATCATTTTTAAAATAAATACAAAATATAACAGGGAGAGTGAGAGACACTGAAGGGTTAAACTCTTAGTAGTATGAGTTTTGGGTGAACTAATCCTATAAGAAAATATATAGCATCAACTGATATCAACATACATGCTTAACTTCCATGAATAGGTCTCTCCAACGGCCATTCAGCAATAGGAGCTGTTGCTTGATGTCTTTAGACACTGTGTCATCACAAGTTTCAATCAGGAAATTGCCAGAGTCGTTCATTGTCGTGTGCTGCTGGATCACGTGAGGCAAGTGGCGGAAGAACTCCTACACACAGGCAGAGTAATGAAGGTGTTAAAGGAGAGTTTTAAAAAAAATCACATGGTTTTCAAGAAAAGATTTTTTTTAATCAAATGTAACAAATAAAGTTTTGAAAATATGAGGATAGCAATATATCATTATGGTTCATCAGAGTCACACAGTGGTATGCTATAGGGCCAGTGGAATTTACAAACATTAGAACATGTTTGCTTATGCACAAATATTGATTTAACTCGGTCATGTGGCCTGCAACACATAAGCGCCAAACTTATGACAATGCTAGGAAGATTATTGTATGAATATAATAGTCAGATCTGTACATTGAAACGCTTTATACTTCCAAAGCCCCACATCCACAACTATAACTCCAAAGACATGCTGGAAGGTAAATTGGCTCCTGTCTAAATCGGCCCTTGTATGTATGCATGGGATATAGGGACCTTAGATTGTAAGCTCTACGAGGGCAGGGACTGATGTGAATGTACGCTATGTAAAAGCGCTGTGTAAATTGCCGGCGCTATATAAATACCTGTAATAAATAAATAAACTTCCTATATCTGCCTACGACGTGACATAATCTTTCTATAGCTTTCTGTGTGTTGCTAATGCATTTTGTGACAATTGCCAACGATCTCCATGTTTACAAGAACTGAATGCATCGTTAGAAACACATATATAGACCATATATGCAATGGGCTGGGCTGTGCTTGTGGCATCTTAGTAAAGCCAACATGTCCTTTTTTCCTTTGCAATGCACTTATTTCATTGGATCCAAGTCACTACTTTGCAAATATAGAACAGGGTAATCTCCTTATTAAGGACATATATGCATTAAATGCATGAAACATGTCAGTGCTATTCTAGGTGCAGAAATAGTAATTCTGCCATGCTGCTGTCATGCTCTTCTAACAACACTAAATATTTGAAGTATTTTAGAATATTTGTGTGCTCTGGCTGTATGGGCCCTGAATGCGTTTCGAGGCACAGAAACACGTAGCCAGCATTCCATTGAGAGCCCTCACCCCATGCACAGCTCTCCACCACTTCGGACACTGTTCACGTGTATGACTATTCGCACCCCCGAGATACCAGCCCGACATAACCTGTGGACACACGGTGCTCAGTGTATCATAGCGGTTCGCGGCTCCTCTCCCTCTTCAAGCTGCCGCGGCTCGGCCTGGCATGCCAAGTACGTGTTAACTAAATTTAATTTATACCACCGCCCTGGAAGAAGTTACAACTGGCCTGGGCTGCTTGACTGCTCCACACTTCTGTCAGACCTGCCACTACCCACCCCTGGAGCTATCCACCTTTGGAGCTAGGCTCCTTCCAGGGACCTGGCACTTAGACGCCAGGGGATCTTCTGACACACCAGCTATCTTCTAACTGTGAGTCTTTTTGTCCGTTTCACATATAACTAGATATCAGTAATTCCAGGGTAGTAGTGCTCCTAAAGCTTGTTTGTGTATAACTTTTGTTTATTGTGCAGCCTATCTGTGTTCTGTAAATGAGTGTGGCCCGACTATGTGTATGGCCTGTCTGCGTGCTTTGACCGTGGGCACTATATGTTCTGTGACTGAGTGTCAATACTAAAGGAGTGTGGTCACCATCATGTGTGAACTACAAGCAGCTGTACATTTATTTAATCCAATGCAAACAATCCCCTCTGCTGGTTGACTAACAGCTGCCCTGATCATTTAGCAACTGAGACTGGGGCTTTCTGCAACTGCCATTTTGCTTGACAGCTTGGCCTGTTACAAGAAGTAGAAACATAATGCATCTATTGGCAGGATCAAAAGGTAATTAAACCTAGAGATATGAATCTCGTTTTTTTTGTTTATTTTGCCCATAGTTATACTTTTAGTGAAAAATTTGGTTTATTTAGGTACATTGGATAACTGGCACCTGGAATTTTAACTGCATGAAATGGAGGCGTGGGGTTGAAAGATATTTACACACCCACCGCTGTTTAATTAAATTATTTTACTGGGCTTTTCACTGCAGGCCTTTCACATTGGGCTAAACGCAATCTAATTATTAAATCTGATACAATCTAACGCTCAATGTATACCCAAATACAGTAGTTCTATAATTCACTCACTAGTTCCATTGTTGGGAAGTCTGTGTTTCCATGACAACCCACAATAATGACAGTGTATGCACTTAGGCAAGCCAGCATGTTACAGTCAGGTTATATCCCTAAATAGATGCACTGAACAAGATAAATATGCCCTGTATTATAAGTCATGGTACAAAGATTAACAGGTCATTAACAAGACTTAATATAGAAAATTTTAATTTTCAGGATAGGAATTCATGTAACTAGGAGCTCCAATATTTTCCAAAATGTGAGATTCAGTCTGTTTTAAAGTTCAACTAAACCCAGAACACGTTTTAAATTTTGTTTTGGATGACCATGTAGGAGGTATTGACAATAGTTTTACACACTTTTGGGAGTAAATATGAGACACAGATATGCATACAGGGTCCTTAAAGACCACTAAATGCTATAAAGGAGTACAAATATCAACATGTTGATGACAGATGAGAAATTAATTAAAGACCACAGCATGACTTGCTAATGCAGATCAAAGCAATAGGTTTACTTAACTGCTGCCCTTCACAACTGCACATCCTCACCTTCCAATATACTCACCACTCTGCCAAGATGCAGGGATTACTGAAAAATAATTGGCACTAATAGGTATGGGGAGTATGTGACCTAATCCCCTTCTTCTCCTGTGAAAGTGCTAGTGCTAAAACTTAGTGTTTGCTTTCTTGTGCACCCAGCACTGTTACAAGAAATTGGAGATGGAGTTATCAGTCCTATGTAAGTTATTACACATGGCTTTCTGTCTTTTTTTTTGGTGACCAAACCAAAAGGAAAAAAGGTATGTGTAGCTGGCGGAGAGGGACAACTAAAATAATCCTATTATTGCCCTAAAGGGCAAATCAAAGATCCACCTGAAGCCCTTCACTTACTAGAAAGCATATGAATAAATACATCTAGAAGTATGCCAGGGATTTTTCTTCTATTAGGCATGACCATCAAATATATCACAATAAATTGCCTCTGTCTGCTCACCTTTTTGGCATGCTCTGGCTGATCCAGCATCTTTTCAGCATCCTCCAACCAAGCTTGTAAACTGGCCACTGTACCACTGTATTTATCCCAGTTTGAAATGACTTCCTCAAGCATGCTTCTGACACTTCTGACTTCCACCGATAAGTTCCTCCACTGGATAGTAGTCTCATTTAAAAACTTTGTGACACTCTCAGCTTCTTCAGCTGCATACACACAAATAATATATAAAACAGGTTGCTGTTAGACAGTTGCATCCCTAAATTATTCCAGAATCAAAAAGGGTATTCTTTTTATATTCCTTAATCAAAAAGGGTTTCTGTGTTAAGAGAAACAGGCTGAATCTATGTAGTCGACCATATAAAGACATATAACATTTTAACTACAACATTTAGGAGCCATGGAATGACAAGCTGATTCGGTATTGAGTATAGTTTTTGGAAGACAGGGATTAATGTCTAAACAGGTTGGCAAGTGTTGTCCAATTCTGCTGATTAAGCAGAGGTCAGTAGCTCAGACGCTATGGAGATAATCAGTCAAGATACCCTGAACACAGAAATTGATAAAGATATCCTGTTCAGCTTGAAACAAGCGAGCTGAATCCATCCAGTCTAAAACTATACATGTTTTGGGGTTTCCCATGCCTTTAACAGACAGGCACATGGATTAAAAGAGAAACATTAAGATTGCTGCATGTGTTGCCACTCCTGTCATTTAGCAAATTGTACAATACAAAAAAGACTGACGTGTAAAAATATCTTACTCCCCAAATGCAAAAGGAGCTTTACTCTGCTCTTTGTAAGCTGTATTGGTATGCAAGAATGAATGGGAAGCCACAGGCACAAAACGTTTCAGGGTGTCAGGTGCTGGGCAAGGGGACAAGTGTTTGCTTATATTTAGTCAAGTGGCAAACTCACTCATCAATTTGTTACCAGCTTCACAGCAGGGTGCACATGGAAGGGCTTAATACAGTACAATAGCAAAAGGTTTCCCAGCACACTCACCAGCCAGCATGAAAAAAAAACTTGTCTCACTGCTAAGGTTAAAAACAGAGGTTTAGATACACGTCTTCTGCAGAAAATGTGAAAGCCGCACATTCACGTCATGGCACCTCCATATAGTGCGGTCCTAACTCTAAACTATGAGTCTTTATTTTCTGCAGAAGACGTGGATCTAAACCTCTGTTTTTAACCTTAGTGGTGAGACAAGTTTTTTTTTCATGCTGGCTGGTGAGTGTGCTGGGAAACTTTTTTGCTGTTGTACTGTATTAAGTCCTTCCATGTGCACCTTGCTGTAAAGCTGGTAACAAAGTGATGAGTGCGTTTGCCATTTGTTTTGCTTCACTGATTTGGTGCAGTGACGCATGGGGGGTATCAGCTTCCGTTGTGATGTGCGGGGTCCCCTGTGCATCCCTGTGCATTTAAGGGAGGTTGGGCTTCATCCTGACAAACCTGCACCCAATTTTATCTTTTGCCACATGTGCTCCAAGATGGAGACTCTCATAGTTTAGAGTTAGGACCGCACTATATAGAGGTGCCTTGGCGCGGCTGTGCGGCTTTCTCATTTTCTGCAGAAGTCGTGTAACTAAACCTCTGTTTTTAACCTTAGCGGTGAGACACGTTTTTTTGCATGCTGGCTGGTGAGTGTGCCGGGAAACTTTTTGCTGTTGGTTATATTTAGTGACTGCAATGCTCTTATTTTAAATCAATGTCCTGCTTTCATATCGCATCAGTTCTGTTTCCAGGATACCACACAGTCAAAGTCCACTTTGGAAACTACGTTAGAGAATACCGATATTTCTTATTGACAAGCAAATTGTTAAATCTACATGAAAACTGTAGCTGCTAGTTGTCTTTAAACAAGTAATTTAATTCCATTTAAGTTCAAAGTCCTATGAAAGGCATCAGTTAAAGTAATTATTGTATTAGGTCAACCATAAACAGCACAGGTCACATTCTGGTGGTGCTCCAAGGTGCCTGATTTTCCAAAAATGGCAGCAAGTGGGTAAATAGAAAGCTTATATCTGGGTCTGATTTTAAAAGGTAGATATAAAAAGTGTTCATGGTTACAAAACAAGACAATCCGATCTTTATTAAAAAAAACACATGGAATGGACTGGATATTTATTTCTTATAGGTTTTTGAAAATCATAAATTGATGAATTTGGAAGACAAATAACTTTATAAACCAGATCCTGTTAAGTTATATAATCTGTAGATAATATACATTGGGGGGAATTTATAGAAAATCAGCTCAGCCAATCAGCTTCTCTCTCTCATTTTCAAATCTTACCTGAGCAAACTGAAGAGAGATACTGATGGTTGCCATAGGCAACTGCTCCAGATTGTGTCTGCTCCAGTTTTGATACATTTCCCCCAGTATATTTAATAAATAACAATTCTTACCTGATCCTTCAGCTTTAACATAGATCTCAGATGCTTGCTTAAGAGACTGGCTGGTAAATTCATATTGCTCAAAGAACCTGCTGCCGTCAATAAACATCTGTAACATAAAATATAATTCATAAATTGAAAAACATAGAGTTTCATTTTCAATAAAGATAATGCAAACATTGTTGTTTTTGGCACTAAGAATTCCGAGCTGGTTTATTCACAAATGTTTTCAATTCTATTCATATTCGTATAGGATCTTAACAGAATTGATAGGACAGCGGTAGGCAACTTTGGCATTGGTGGTGCAACTAGTCCCATAAGGAATTGCAAGACTCTGACAGCCACAGGCAGAGGCAGGCTATGAGTGTTTTTCACAAAGCTAGCCGAAGGATCACAAATAGCTCCGGCTGATCCTTTGGCTAGCTTCGGCCGCCTGAGCCTTCGGCCAGTTGCAATGACAGTTCAGCGTCCCCTGGTTACCCGCGTGCCCTGGTTACAATGAGAACTGGGTGGAACCGGCCGTGATATCACGGCCGGCTCCGCCCAGTTCTCATTGTGTAATGACAGTTCAGCGTCCCCTGGTTACCTGGTAACCAGGGGACGCTGAACTGTCATTACACAATGAGAACTCGGCGGAGCCGGCCGTGATATCATGGCTGGCTCCGCCCAGTTATTCATTGGCGGCCAATAGGAAACAGTTGGGCGGAGCTAGCTATCACTGCTAGCTCCGCCCAATTCTTTTCTTTTTTCCTACTTTTTTTCACTGTTTTCCTAATCTGCTTGGTGCCACGGATGTACCGAGCAGAATAGACGAGCCGAATGCCGCTCTGTAGCATTTGGCTAGTCACTCACTGCCGTTCGGCCCCTATGAGAATAGGCAGAACGGCAGCTAATAGCCTGCCGGAGGTTCGGCTCAGCCGATGCAGATGGTGGATCAGCTGAGTCGAACCCCTTCTACACTTCGGGTCGGCCGAACATGCTGAGCATATTCGGCCGACCCGAAGCCAGCCGAAGCAAGCCTAAAATCAGCTGTACAAGCCTGAAATGAATAGCCAAACAGCGTTCATCTCACTTTACTTTGGATCAGTTATTCACACACGGCTGCCTACGGCAGTTTTGTGAATAACACCAATTGTCACTCTCCTACTTTTTTTTTCTAACAATGGCAGGTCACACAAAGGACCATTTCAGCTAATTGTTTATTTTTCAAAGTCTGCAGCAATCTGTGACTCATTCTAATTATGGTTTAATGTCTTAAGCAAAACAGGTAAACTAACATAATTATTAGATGGATTAAAAAAAAATGCTTTTCTGTACTGCCAGTCAGCATGCTTAAGTACATGAGTGTCTAGATTCAGCAGACAACAAGTGCTCTATACAATGTTAGAAGTGTTGGTCCTTTATTAGAGCTTTCTACAGAAGATGTTGTCATGGTGATGTGTTGCATTTGATTTACACTGAAATAAAGGAACAAACAGATCAGTGCTATTAAAATGCTGCAATGGTTCAGATGTTGAAGATTTTAATATAATGCATATTTATAACCCTATTCTGTATATTAAAAACTGATACTTCAAGATCATTTCTGGTTTCACCACAAGGGGATTTTGCCCATGTTTACGGTTTTACCTACTATTCCCTATAAAGACTGTGATGCTCTTCTCTCTAATTTTCCCTCCACCCAGTAAATGTTTGTACTCCCAAACTGCTTTCTCTGGCATCATTATCTGTTACTGTGATCACATTGTTCACCCCTCACCTCACCTCATAACGGTATATCTTATCATTGTCTTTTTCTCTTGATGTTCCTCCTACTCCCTTGGTTCCTCCTCCTCCTCCTAAGTACTGTGAGTCTCTAGCATAAGTATGGTAATTATTCAATGGCCAGTCTTAATGTTATGTGTAATCCCCTCAGTGACCAACAGGGCCGGACTGGGACAAAAAATAGGCCCGGGCATTTTAGACTGAGCAGCCCAATCACATCACCCCCAACAGGCCCCACCCCCTTGCATTCCAGGGGTGGAGCCAAAACCGGAAGCACAATTGAGGGGCAGAGCCAGCCACCAGTAAGTAAGGAGGGCTACAGCCAACACACAAGCTTTGCGACAACCAACATACAAACCTTGCAACAATATAGGAAGCTTGCTACAGAGAAGTCTTACAATATCCTTAGTGGATCTCCACCTCCTCAGCCATCCTCCACACTCTGTACAGGTCAGTGCTCCCGAAATAGTGGTCACAGTTCTCCAGCAACTCTGGCAAATACCACCAATTCCGTACACAGGCAAACCACAACATCACCTCACTGACAGCTTTTTCCTGGTCTCTCAAAGACAATACTCTATTGGCTGGAAAGCCATTAACCCTGCAGAGCTACCCCAGAGCTGCCATTAACCCCGCACAGATACCCCAGAGCCGCAATTAACCCCGCACAGATATCCTAGAGCCGCCATTAACCCCGCAGCCACCATTAACCCCTTGCCGTCTGCCCGTTGTAAAATTACAAGTGGACGGCAGATCCTTACCGTACAGTGAGAGCAATAATTCTAGGGCCATCAATTACTGATAACACTAAACTAATGAGCGGTAAAAGCTTGTAAAACGTCGCCTATGGCCAATTTTGGGTATTGACTTTTTTTGAGGTTTCGCAGGCGCGCACAATTTTAATGCTTGGCATGTTTGGTTTCTTTTTACCCGATGTGGCCCCGTCTTTTATATTTTACCAAAAAATTGGGTGCTGATAAATGTGTCATAATTTAATATAGGGCAAACAGTTTTTTTCTCTCAAAATTGACAGTAATTTTTCCTTAATATAGTAAAAAAATAAAAAACCCCCAGTGGTGATTAAATACCACCAAAAGAAAGCTCTATCTGTGCCCAACAAAATGTTATAAAATTCCTTTTAGTACAGCGCTGCATGACGGAATAAATGTCAGTCAAAGTACCGCAGCGCTGAATACTGAAAAATGGCCTGGACAGGAAGGTGGTTTAACACCCCGGACATCAAGTGGTTAAACCCGCACAGCTACCCCAGAGCCACCATTACCCCTGCACAGCAACCTCAGAGCCGCCATTAACCCCCGCACAGCTACCCCAGAGCAGCCATTAACCCCCGCACAGATAGCACAGAGCCGCCATTAACCCCGCACAGACACCCCAGAGCCGCCATTAACCCCCTGCACAGATACCCCAGAGCCACCATTAACCCCCTGCACAGATACCCCAGAGTCGCCATATCCCCCACACAGATACTCCAGAGCCGCCATATACCCCACACAGCTACTCCTACCTGGAATGTAAAGGGATGACTCCAGCCTCAAGCTCCTCAGGGTCTCTCTCAAGCTGCTGCTTTCAGTCAGGGGCCACAGTCAGACACTGCAATGAACTCGGTCTTCTGCCGACACTGGCGCTCAAACTGACTCAGTGCACCTGTCTGTGCTGCTCCTGCACATCAGGGGTCCTACTGGGCAGTGTGACCAAAGCTGCCTGCCCCAAATTCAGCCTGCAAGTCCCCCATCTGCCGGTGCAGGCACTGAATAAAACAGACCCAGCCGGGCTCCCAATGTAAATTAGCTCCTCCCTCTCATTGCACTGCTCAGAGGCAGAGTAGACAGAAGTAAACGAGCGTCGGTCTGTCAGGCACTAGTGCAGTATGCATCAGCCTGCTCCAATGACTGGCGCTCTTTTACATCTGTCTGCTCTGCCTCTGCCGTGCCCGACCGAACACAATCAGGCTGAGCTGATTGTGTTCAGCTCGGCCCACTGGGCAAGTGCCCGGTCTGCCCTATGGCCAGTCCGGCCCTGGTGACCAATCTTTAGTGTTTATGGCTTATCTCTCCAATGACGACCAGTGTTCAGAATATATGTAAATTTATGTAAAATAATGCCTCAGTCATCAGTCTTCCTCGTATGTGTGTAATATGTCAGTGACCATTCTTCAGTGTACAGTATGTACCCTAATTCCTCAGTATGCAGTCTCCAGTGTACATATTTCCATAATATGCATTTAATCCCTCAATGATCAGTCTACATAGCTTGTCCTTAACCCCTCAGTGACGAGTCCTTATTGTTCTTGCATTAATCCCTAAGGGTGTAAGGTCCTCAATAACTAGTTTTCAGACTATGCATATTAACCCCTCAATGACAACTCTTCAGTGTATGTGCATCAATCCCTTGGTAACTATCCTTCAAAATATTTGTACTAACCTGTCTAAATAGTATGCGTATTAAACCCTCAGTGTCTGGTCTGTTGTGTATGTACATTATATTGAGTCTCCAGAGTATGTGTATTTTTTCTGAGTGGCCAGTCTCTAAAATATGTACATTAATTCTTCGTGACCATTCTCTGCAATAAACACATTGGGGGAATTTATCAAAACTAGAGCAGACAAAATCTAGAGCACATTTGCACTGCAACCAATCAGCTTCTCTCTTCAGTTTGCTCAGGTAAGATTTAAACATGAGAAAGAGAAGCTGATTGGTTGCAGTGCAAATATGCTCCAGATTTTGTCTGCTCCAACTTTGATAAATTCCTTCATCACCGCCACAGTTTCCCATCTGCATAGTATGTGCATTTACAAGTTCTGGGACCACTCTCCAGAGTGTGTGCATTTATACATCAGTGACAAACCAATAGTGTATATACCTTTACATCTTAGTGACCAGTCACCAGAGTATGTATGTTAACCCCTTGGTGACCAGTGTGTGCATTAAAGCAGCAGGCAAACAACTAAATATGCAGTAAAAATATTTACTTTTTGACCTACTAAAGATTTGTTGCTTTGTGCTTCCAATTTTGTGTTTTACAAAACTGAAAACAACTGCCATGGACATCACTCTACTACTTTCTGACATAGCTTTAAGAAGGATATACACGGTGCAAATTTTAGTTGGTTCTTCATTTACCGGCCAAAATTTTCACAGTGGGTGCCGCTGCCAGCACCATTCCGCCCCAGCATCCCTAGATCAGCTACGGGGCAGCTTGGAAAGTTCTCGGCCAAATGGACATTGCAGCTGATTCGTTCGGGTATTATGACAGTGGGGGATTTCTCCATTCTCGCTTGCAAGTGTTGATGGAGGAATCTGTTATATTTTCTTAATTCAAACCACAAGTTGAAAGAAGAAAATATAGCCGTGTATACCCAGCTTTACTATTTCACTTAGTGATGATACTGATTCCTTGCACACTGAGGAGGTGGCTGGAGGCAGAGAGGTGACATAGGAAGCTGCATTGCTGAACCAGGAGTACGTGTGCCACCTATCTAGCTGTACGATGGCACATTTGTGTAAAACATGAATAATGCTGGGTTGCCAGGACCAACAGGAGCAACATTACACGGGTTGCCAGGAGCTCTGCATATACTGGCCAGTGCATTCCACCCCATTTCTTGCAACCAGTAACGTCACTGGTGGCCAGGAGCTGGGCAGGATGCCATAGGCACATTTTATAGTAGATACAGCTGGAACATTGCACTCATAACCACACTTGAAACCCCTGTGTTCAGAGCAGATATGTGACCTACACCCCACCCACAGCAGAACCTCACCTTCTATTCCTCAAGGCAGAACATCCCAAACTCTACTTCATTCCCAACTAAAGAAAGACAAGTATATGAACAATAGCCCTGGGTCTGTAGATATCCCTTATATATAACCCTTACTAAATCAAGTCAATGGGGTTGATTTACTAAAGGCAAATAGCCTGTTTACACTCCAAGGGAATTTTCACTTAACTAGGCAATTTTAGTTTAGTGAATGAGGTGATGCTCTGCTGACATCCATCATCTGATCACGTGCATGCAAAAATACTGTGGGTTTTTTGTAATTTATTTTCCTTGCACATGATTGTATATTCTTTGCAAAGTGAATTTTCCCCTCATTCACTAAGCCAAGGAAAATCCCCTTGAAAAGTGAACAGACTATTTGTCTTTAGTAAATCAACCCTAATGCCTCTGAGAATTAGCAGTTTTGATACAAGATCAACTGTTTTCACCATTCATATTTAGAGTGAATGATAACTTACAATGTAATTTTGTAGAAGCAGTTCAACAGACTCTCTTCTTCCATATTTGATGATCCAAGACTTGAGTTTAGATTCTGCCAGGACCAAAAGAGCTAAAAGGCGATACTTTAACTCCATGAATTCTAACTTTATCATATGAAGCTGGGAGGAAGATGCAACAAAACTAAACCTGAAGAGAGTGAAAAACAGTTTGTGTCACAAAGTGGTTGAGATAAAATAAATATCAAAGCATAAGTCATAATAAAGTTCAGGCATACGAACATGCCTTACAGTTCACAGACTGATATTCAAACTAGGGATGTTCAGATACCAGTTCATATACCAGTCCCGATACCTGGCATTTTCACAAGAACTACCAGGGTTGCAGAAGTTGCAGCTGGGACCTGGCTCTGGCGCTCCACCACTGTCCTGAAATCATTAGTCTGTATTGTTTTAGAAAAACTGTCGCATGATAATAAATAAAAATGTATCAGTAGTTGTATGTGTGAGTACTTGGACAGGTATCAGTACTTGTACTTGAAAAAATAGTATCGGTGAATCACTTATATGTATTTATAAAATAAAATCATACATTAAATCCGGAATGCACAAATCCCAGGAGCTCCGTATGATCATTATAAATAACAGCTGCCTCCTAACTAGTAAAGTAAACGTGAGATTGTAGTCCATCACAGAGCGAGCTTGGAGTTGTGGCTACTTTATTACATACACAGGAACTATGGGGAACAAAAGTAGCCACCCTCCAGAAGGAAGGACAGTGTCAGCACCAATTCAGAGATGATTTGAGGATCTACAGCCAAGTGATACACAAATAAGATACATTTTTGATAATAGTTTAGGTATTTGAATGTTTTTTAAGATGTAACTCTTTAGTGTCAGTTTAAGAAACATTAAAAAAATGAAATGCTATACAATACAGGCATGTTGCCATATGATACATATTATATTACTGTCACTGAAACCTGATGTTTTCTAGTATTAATTTAAGCAGGATAATTTATTTATTACAAAGTTTCCATAAAGAGCTTAACAAATGACAAAACACTAAAAAAAATCCATCAGTTCCTAATGCAATACGTTATTAAAAGACTGCAGTGAAGATGCAATGATAAAAGTTAATTAAGAGCAACTCCAGCTGCAACTCATATTTGAGTTCTGCATGCTAGCTACTCGGGTTGAGTTGAATTCCAGCTTTTTATGTCTATCGGGAACTTAAGGTATCCCAGCCAGGAGCTAAGTTCTAGGTAACTCCTGCAGACCTCAGTTGGTTTAATGATTTAAAGTGGAACCCTGGGCAAAATGTAACCCTTGCAGTGGGGTGCCCCTGCACTGCAAGAGATAAATGCTAATTTATGTCTAGGTTTAAAAAAAAGTTATACTCACCCGAAGCTCCAAGCCGGCTTGTTTTTAGACCAGTCCCTGGCGCCACTCTCCCCTTCTGCTGCAGTGGTCTAAGGTCCTGTGAGTCATCACGCCCTATACAGTGTTGCTGAGGGACATACCTTCGCTGCAGCAGAGGAGGAGACAGGCTGGAGGAGGCACTGTGACAGATGGCTGGCTCTGTAGTTCGAGTGAGTTTTTTTATTTTATTTATTTTATTTTAGCACCTAGATAAAAACACGCACTTAACAGCTGTTATCCAGTTAATAAACGCTAAACTACCCTACATCATTTTGCAGCCAAATTGCTCTGTTAAATGTTTTATTGACCTCTTCTCTAATAAAATATTGTACATTGCAATTGTCAATATCATTTAAATTACAAAGGCGCTATAGTTTTTGAAATGAAGCACTTGTGGCCATTAGCAGATATTGTGCGGCCCCTTCAAATGTATGTAAACCCCAAACCGAAAATGTAATATATGGCAGCTTAGTAGTTCTTTAATGTGGTGGCTGCATTCATTTCTTTTTTTTGCACCTTCCTTTATTTGCACCTTGTTATTCCTGCCAGAAAAACACTTCCTGTCCTAGGGTGACAGTCATTAACAGTATTGTATTCTAGGAAGAACAGGGTTGCCACCCTAGGCTGCTCCTCTAATTTGGGCTACAAACACATCTCCCTCTTTTCATTTCTTTTTTATATAGGGGAAAGGTTTTTTTTGTAGTTGACAGAAGATGGATGGGAAAGCAGAATACATTGTTTGAGATTACAGTTCAGTACACAGGAAGCTACAAGGATACTGGATTTCTTTCAGGATCAACCAGTATTTTTCTATTCTTGCAGAAAATGTGCTTAGCCTGACAAAAGAAAATGAATGCAGCTGCCACATCTTAAGATTGGTAAGCTCTAATATATTACATTTTCGCTCTAAGGTTAAAGGTGCCAATACCCTGCACGATTCTCGTACGAGAATCGTGGGAAATCCTGCGATCATACGAGAATCGTGCAGTGTGAATGAAGACGTGCGACCGTTTCTACTGTGCGGTCGCACGTCTTTTGTCTAAGGAACATGCTAGAAAACCAGCCGAAAATCTTACGATTTGAATGATGGTTTGAATGATGCTCGGGAGACAAATGCCGAACGGGCTGGTGTGCGCACGCGCACACTGCCCGTTCAGCATTGCGGTCATCGGAAGCCCGTCCCTCAGGGGGGGCGGGCTTGCGATGATCGCAAGTACGATCTGCCTGTCCAAGATGGGCAGATCGTACGTTTTTTTAATTACTTTACAACCATCGCAAGACTAAGGTCTTGCGATGGTTGTAAAGTGTATGGCCACCTTTAGATATACTTCAAAGATTTATTCCACTCAATTCAGCTGAGTATATCATCTGAGTTTTGTACAGCTGTAGAATAACCTAATCATCACTGTGAGAAAGTGACATCCTTGTTACAGCCTTGCAGAAGAGAACGGACACGCAAATGACTGTGAAAATCTGACAGCTAGACTCTTCAAAAGATAAGATGCTGGCTCATTTAACCTAACAGTACTCACCAAAAACTAAAATAGTTTTGGGTGGAATCACCCTTTAAAACTCGTATTACAAGCTAAAACCTACCAACCCCTAGCTCTTCTGGTCTTCAAAAGTCCCATATAAATAATTTTGCTATTTAAGACTGAAAGAAGCTTGTATTCTTCAAAATCTAAATACTATTCTTATGTTATAGCTGATCTCCAAGGCAACAAACCTGTAATGCAGCTAGTTTGTACTGAACAATATAATATGTACGTAGCATTTAAAGCATTTAATAGCATCAACAACTTCTAAATAAGTAATTATTACTATCACTAAATATTCTATTTTTCCCCTTAAAAAAAGTCTAGGATTCATTTAGCAATAGCAATGCAAATGTGATCATGCTTTCACAAATGGATAATCCCCCCTCCTCTCTCTTCATTTCAAAAGCCTGATACAATTTCTCTGCAATCGCTGACAATTACTGATTCATTTCTAAAATTCTCCTTTTACCTTTCTGCCATGTCTTCCAACTGCTCTATAGGGACGGGGACTCCGTTGACAGACCGTGAGCGGTGGATCTCCTGGAAAGCCTTTTTATAACCATCCAGATTCTTCAGTATGTCCTAATTGTGGAGATGAAAAAAGAAATGCATATAGTAAGCGAAACACAGAAAACGATTTTGGCCGTATAATCGTGGAAATGAAAAATAAAAAACAGGCAGGCTGCAGAGATGAGTCACTGTTCAGCATTTGTGCACTAGGAAATGTTATCTGTCACAGTGGTATGCAATTTTATCCCTTCATGAAAGCCAGTATTAATAAATGCTTTGTATGGGTCCTTTGAAAGCCTTTCAGTGTATGTGCTAAAGAAGTGTACCTGATTAGAATCCTGGCATCTGAAGACACGTACAACTGGCACAGCCCCTGGCTTTCAGGGGTTTCCCTGACTTCAGAGCTGATCTATTGATTGAATTTAGACTGCCAGAATAGTTTTAGGATGAAGAAAAAAATGTTTTATAGCTTCTATAAATATTAAAACCCATTAAGGGGATGCAGTCTAAGGATCTAAGCAGATAATTAACGTTTGATTGCTAATAGGCTCAGCAAAAATTCATTCCGATCTGATATAAAGGGTGATGCAACAGTTTGGAAAAACTGCAAGACTGCTGTGTGGAATAGCTATTAGTACAGTTTCCAAATTCTAATGCCCAGAAACCACTAACAGGTCATGTTTCCAGGTGAATGTACATGGGTGGTCTGTATCACCTCTTTAAGATGTATCTAGTCTTTTAGGACACCTTCACAACATACCATTCTGTTGCGGTGCCTTAAACTGACACTAAACTCAGGAGTTAAATCTTAAAAATGTATTCAAGTACGTTGGCTCCGCCCAGCTATTATCACTTGCAGGGAGAACAGTCGGCTTCGGCCAACCTTTCTCCCTGCTTCGGCTGTTACTACGGCTCAACCGAGCCAAAGCATGGAGCCGCTCGGGCAGGATCTGATAGACGGCAGCTCTGTCTCTCCTCACCACTCAGCCATCCTGGATCCCTCTTCCGCCACACCCCACCTGCTTCAGTGCTCCATTTCTCCTCGGATCCCCACTGCCTCTGCCCATACAGGCGGGGGAGAGCAGCAGGGATCCGAGGAGAAGCTGCAGGCTGTGCCCCTCCTCTATTCCCTGCTGCCCGGATGTCGAGCTGTGTCGGCTGCCTCGAGCCCCTGATGCCATGGCGCCCTGTGCGGCTGCACAGCTTGCCACCCCAAAAGACGGCCCAGACGGAGTCAGACAGCTGGTCTTAGAATAGAATTACATGACCATCAAGTAATTAGTTAATTCTTCCATTCCTGTCCGGCAACAGTTTATATCATGATACCCAAGACAGGAGCTCAAACAGACTGCATCAGCATTCAATTAGATCCAGTTGCAAACAGGGCCAGATTTCCATTTCGGGTGCCTGTAGGCATGAATGGAAATTTGTTTAGCTTAAGCTGGCGCCCTTACCTGCTGTGGGATCCACCGGCTTTCACAGATGCAGAGAAGCACCCCAGCGTCGTGTATGTCTGCCCTAAACGTCTGTCTGCATCAGACAGGCATTTCACAGGGCAGCCTCACACAGCGCTGGGGTCCTTCCCTGCATTCGCTGAAGCCTGTGGTTGCTGTAGATTTGGCTGGTCTTGGAGCAGGAGGGTGCATTTTGTGCAGAATGCATCCTCCTTGCTATTGCCAGTGTTGTATCTTAACATAACACCGGGAATTAGGCAGAGTAGGTATCTGCACAACGCCCCTCTATGGAGGGCGCCTGTAGGCACGTGCCTACTCTACCCAATGTTAAATCCGGGCCTGGTTGCAAATGGAGACTTAAAACATTAAAGCATGCAACTGACTGGCAAAGTAACAATATTTATTTAATCTAATACCTTACTATAATGATATCATCACATGCAACATTCAATTATATATCTATATCTGCTATATCTTACAATGCAAATCTGTGAACTGAACAACTCAGTAAAGCATTGTACTCCCTTTGCTGCTGTGCAGCTCCATCTTGTGGTAGTAATGATCTGCAAATGTCATTCGCACAGCTATATAATATGCAAACACCTTGTAAATCAACCCCATTGTGTTGTGATACTGCTAAAATGGTCTGGGCATCTAGTCTTCAATTACCTTTAGATATGAAAAGAGGTTTAAGATAAGATACAACCCTTCTGGTCCCCCTACAGTTCTATCACTTTTGCAAGCCTTTTTTAATTTTTAATCTAGTTTTGATAAACAGATAATGTTTTTTTACCTTGTGTTGGTCTAATTTTCTTTGTATGATATTTGCTGTTTCATCGTGAGATTGCTGAATGATAATTTCTTCCCTGAGTGCAATCTCCGCTCGATATAACCAGGAGCCAATGGTTCCCAAAGGAGCTGGTAGGGATTTATCAAGTTGTACATGCCAATCAAGAATCTGAAATAAAGTCACATCAAGCATTATTCTCAATTTTATCAGGCTTGTGGTATTTATTTAAACCCAATATGGGAAATACAGACCTTTAATAAGTCAAAGAATAACGTGCATAGTACAGTAACCTGAAACAACTAATCAGAAATTATTTTCACTTGCCTTATGACATAATATTATGTGAAAATCTTTCTGATCTGGCCTCAGCACTATCTTTTAAGAAGTAGAGTTTACCATTTTTAAAAACATTTATATGCAAAACAAATACTGTTGTTTTCCTGACACATATATGCTAATACTTTTGCAAACTTTTGGGATTTGTGTCCATGTGTTATTTGCTCATGAATGCAATGATTTTAGGAGTGGGCAAACGTTTTTCTGTAACCCAAATTAAAAGTATTTTAGGAAGCTGTAAATTGTATTCTCCCTGAGACCTACCACACACCTATTTTGCATAATTATTTTTTTTTAATTTTAGTTTTGCCTCATTTGAGATTGTTTTCTTAACTCTTTTATTTATATTGTGTTTGTATTTCTGCGTTCAAATTACCAACACAGGAAGTGATGGTTGAAGGAGTGGGGCAGGAATTCATGGTGGATGAGGCAGAGAATACAATGGGGTCTCATCTTGGGGGACACAGGACAGTGGAGAAGGGGAATGTATTTACAAAATGGGGTCTTTATGGGATTCTGTAACGGACGGCTCCGCCCAGTTGTAATTTACCTGCTAGAAGACTTTGGCAGGTGCCGGCCAATAGGAAACAGTTGGGCTGAGCTAGTAGTGATGTCACCGCTAGCTCTGCCCAATTGTTTATATTTTGCCGGCATCTATCAGATTCAACATTATGTGGCGGAAGTTCGCCGCGAGCAGTCGGGTCTTCATACGTGTTTTTTAAATTATTTTTTTTCTTTAAAATATTTGTATTATTTTCTTAATTTTAAAAAAAATCCTATTTTTTTACATTTTTGAAAATAATTTTTCCCCAAATTTTTTTTTCTCATTCATTTACACTTTTTTTCTATTCTGCTCACTACCTCGGAGGTAGCGAGCAAGAATAACCAAGCCGAATTCCGCTGAGACTAGGGGCAAACGGCAGCGAGCGAGCTGACGGAGCTTCGAACCCCCTCTGCATTTCGGCTGACCAAAGGCAGCCGATTTACGGCTGATTTTAGTCGATGTACGGCTGAAATCAGCCATACAAGGCAGAAGTGAATAGCAGAACAGAGTTCGGCTCACTTCACTTCGGCTCGGTTATTCACTCAGCTGCCTTCAGCAGCTAAGTGAATAACCCCCTAAATTTTTGGAGCAGCATCCATTGTAAGTGACTCAATCAGCATTTGAAATAGCTTAAAAACATTTTGACTTTAAAATCACTTTAAGATGAGATCAAGAGAAAATGTAATTAAATGTCAACCTAGTTTTTCTCACAAAACACATGTTTTAATGAGCTTACATCAAGCATTATAGGAACTCTGTCATGTGAGAATCATGGAAATTTACATTTTTGAATTTTCTTTTTGGGGCGGTTAGTTCCATGTCAGTAATGCTGAAGCTCTAGCTTTAATGCTTTCTGCGTGGAACATATACAGTATAGACATTCTGACATTTCTCTCACTTTTATTTACAGCATGCTTATTTTGGGCCTGTGACTCAAAAGTACCCATGTCAACCACAGCTAGGCAGTTAACATAATCTAAAGCAGTCCAACAATGGCAGTCCTTGTGACAGTGTGACTATGAACTAGCCCTAGGGGGCAAAATTTGAGTGTTGGAGAGATGGTAACATTGTAGTGAGCCTAACTGTAGTCCTTCACCATAATTAGTTGCCATATATTTATTATTTTCTTCTTGCTGGCTGCTCAGTACATAAATGCCAAGTGGGCTCATTTAGGATATATGCCAGTGCAGTTTGTTCAACATACTTTGTATTGGCAGATTCAGTCTTTGTCTAGTATAAATACATATCATAATCATGTGGAAACATAAAAAACATGATAAAAAGCAAGGCCAATCCAACATGTGCAACAACACCCTAATACATATACTTTACAAAAAGAAACATACCCTTGCTGAAACTTTATCCCATGCTTGCTTCAGCATTGTCTGATCAAGTGATAATTTTCCATCTTTGCCCCATGGCTTTATAACACTTTCAACTTGCTTCCTTTTCATTTCATACTGGACTCTATATTGTTTAAATGACTGTAAGAACAATAAAAATATGTTAAACAGTTCATTTAAGGAAAAATAAAAAAAAAACATTAAGACTAAGAAAAAAAAGAGTGACACACATCACTAAACTTACTGTGTGCATTTACTGAACACCTCATTTTAAGAACATAAAGGTAAACTTAAAAAATGCAACTCCAAATTTCCAATGTGGACAGAGACAGCAATAAAAACACAACAAAAGTTCTAATTCTTCCTAATTAAAAAGAATTGTTTTATAGCTGTATGTGTCCACTTCGCTCATTTTCTTTATTTTATGTCACCGAATGCAGTTCTACACAATGACAACTTCAGTTTAAAAAAAAAATTAGATTAGGATAATGGAGGAATATTGTCATACCTGATATTTGTCCTGTAAGCTGCTTTCTACTGTTTGTGCTCGGCTGATTTCCCGTTCAAACTGTTCAATCCAAACCTTTAAGTCTCGAAGCAGTCCTTCTTCCTTCTGCCAAAAACATATAATACATCCAATAAATATTCTGAGAGTTGTATCATCAGAAAAGAAGATTAAAATGGTGCTTGCTACATATCCAGGTGTATCTTGTAGTGGGCTCCCAATCCTCTGGAGGGTACAAGGGTGTTGATAGACCCAGCAAAAACAGTAAAATAATCTATAACAGTAAATTACAACAAGGCAAATGAATATGGAATTCAAGAGCCAGTTTGCCCAAACCTGGAGCCAGCAGGATTTCTTTTAGGAGGCAGTGCCATTGACAACCACTAGAAAAATCCATAAGAGGGAAAACCATGTGTGGTTATGGTTTTCCCTCTTATGGATTTTTGGATCTTTGGAGCTACAAAACTATGGCTTGGGAATATGGAATTATGGTATTTACTCAAGAAAATTAGAGTGTCTTGGACTGTCACACAGATAGCTTTTATGTCAATGGAAAAAACAATGGTGTGCATTTATATGCAAGTAGTCTCTGACAGATGTTTGTTACTTAAGAACAAAGTAAAAGAAACAGGTCACCAGCACTCGTTTAGAATAAATATGTCCTTTTTTAATGGACAATTGTGTCACTACAATCAACAGAGCCGACGTTTCGGGGCCGCACAGGGTCCCTTCTTCAAGGCAGTAAAATTGTGACAGAGTTATGGTGTTCACACACTACATATATACCCCATATCATTAGTGAATCATTAGTAACCACACCCTCAGTGATGGCAAAAAGGTGGGAAAAACCCCATCTTTAAAAGTCAAAATCTCACTACATAAAAAAAAAAAAGGAGAAAAAAAAAACGTATTCAAATTCATTTAAGATAATAAGTTAACTGTACCCACAATCTGATGATCCAAAGGAACGCTGCGGTAGGTAGAGTGTCCAACATCGCTACGGCAGGTATGCACGACAGTCTAGAGACATTATGATCCAGCATCCCTAGCCAGTATGTCCGGCATCGCCCCTGGCATTATGATCCAGCATCCCTAGCCAGTATGTCCGGCATCGCCCCTCGTCATAATATGTCGGCGCGTGCAATGCGCGTCATGGTTACTAAGGTGATGGAGAGATACAATTATGGGTGTGGGAAAAACAAGAGAGCTGATGTCCACACTATACATATACCGCAATGAACGTTCCAAGATCAGAGTGGGGGAGAAAACAGATTATATAGTAATAAGTATAAAATAGAGGTGTGCACAAAGAGAATTATATTAAAGGAGATGATATATTTACATTTACATATAAAGAACCAAGGCAGGGAACATACAAACCGAGTGATACAGCGTACATACATGACATATACACCCAATAAAACATGAGAACAAAACAGAGAATCAGCCCAAAAATCTTTAAGATGTATCAAAAGAGTGTCAGGAGAATTAGCATGAATTAGTTATCTCTGGAGGACCCAAACATATAGATGGGTGTCCCATACATATATAGAACCAAAAATAGATAGTAAAAATTCTCCAATGTATTAAAATGAAACATCAGTATTAATCATTGACTAAGGTGCCTATCATTGTAAAGATCAAGAAATATAAACATCAGACAATTTAAAAGGAAGCTGGACAAAGATAGAGAAGAATTAAGTCCTCTTGGTTTTACTGTATTCAACGTATGGATCCAGTAAGCTTCCCTGCGTAATAGTATATTGTCTCTATTGCCACCTCTATGTGGTCTCAGTATGTGTTCGATAATCATTGCTTTGAGTTCGTGTGTTTGATGGTTTAATTGTGCAAAGTGTATTGCCACTGGTATGTTTGGGTCTATATCCTTTCCTGACATATTTATTCTAAACGAGTGCTGGTGACCTGTTTCTTTTACTTCGTATTTTGCACGGTGCCATCCGTGATAGTCATTGCGAGCACCACCGTTCTTATTTGGCCAGGACTGCTGTAAGGTGTGCGGAGAGGACCCCCACCACCTGAAAACTTGTTACTTAAGAACAGTCTCTGACAGTCTTTAGTTACATGCAAGCAGTCTATGAAGACTTTTGCAACATGGGCAGCCGCTGGCAATCTCCCATAATACGTTTAATAACAATGGATCAAGTGATGGGTCGGCTTTTTCGCTACTGTAAAACTAAATGAAATCTTTAGTATTCAGAAAAACATTTTCCTCAAAGTAGCTCTACATTCCTATACTGACTTGGAATAAGACATCGTTGTTAAACCATTCCTATTTACCCACACACTCACAGTAATCCCAAATCCACGCTACATGCACTGTCCATGCCTCTTAAAGTTGGGCCCTTGCTCTTAATTCCTCTAGTGGGTCCCTGTTACCATAGTCCAACACTACCTATATTTGTGTTGTGGTGGGACAGGCTTCTACTCCTGTAAATAGTGAGATAACAATAATTTGCAACATGGTGCTTAAGGAAAATGATTAAATATTAATATTAAAATATATTATATTACTACATTGTTATTACGAAACATATATTAACTAACCTGCCAAAGTAAAATATCATACTATATATTTATATATATATATATATATATATACACTGAAACTACAGTTTTGGCAGTTAAGTATTACATTATATTATCTTTAAAAGCATGTGACATCTTACGTTATAGCATTGCAAGTCATGAATGTTATTTCGTGCAAAGTGTATAACATCAGGCGCTTTGCCTGTAGCGTGGATAGGATAATTTTCCTCTCATATGGTGGCCAAAGTTGCCTAGCAACATGTTCTGCTAACTAAAAAAGCATGAGAGACTATCATTCAAAACCTCCTACAGAGTGATTAAAAATCCTAATGTAACACTTTAGTTCTAATTATTATTATTTACCATATTTGATGTATTTAAATTATTAAATTATGAGAAAATGGATTCCTTCTTCCTAAAATACACATGCTCATGAATTTATAAGAAATTCCGTTTTATTAATGTTGAAAATACATCCATCAGAAGGTGATTAGTTTATCTAGGCAAGCAGAATAGTTACACCTTGCTTGTACATTACCAATGCCATCTGTTTAATGCCCCTGGCTGGTGGATACTATTTCCTGAGACTGAGTGACCATATGGTAAACCTTACATTTTGTTAGATAAAGGTGAAGAGAGCTCAAATGTGAAATCATGATCTGATAGAAATTATTATGACTTTTTATAGCAGCTGAACGTACGTAGGTGCTAGTTGTATGTAATGCCAACACAAGGTAAACAAAAACATACGGTAGACCAAATTGCTGGCATGCAAACTTTCAACCCAAAAGTCCATTTACAATGCATGGCTCTTTTTTCCATTGTCAACTGTTGGGCGCAGTTCCTTCATAAGAATATCATCTTAAAGTGGACTCAAAATGTATGGCTTCATTCTAATCCTCTCCTCTCCCTGATACACATATACTTGCAAAATATGTGGAAGCCACACTGCTTTGTCAAGGCTCCTCTGTGAAGTGCATTCAACATATTTTGCAAAAGTTGTGCAGCCAAAACCTCTGTTTTTAATGCAAATTGTTAGACAGTGTCATTTTTCATTTTTTTTTTTTTTTTTTTAGGCAGGCTAGCTGGAAAGTGTGCTGAGAAATGTTTGTGTTTGTACTGTGCAAAACCCTTTCATGTGCACCTTACTTTAAAAGGCTAGTTTTAATTTGATCTGTGTGGTTGCCATTTTTGTTAAGCATGCTATTCACGCCCAGACAAAATGGAGGGAATTTATCAAAACTGGAGCAAGCAGAATCTGGAGCAGTTGCCCATGGCAACCAATCAGCATCTCTTCATGTTGCTCAGGTAAGATTTGAAAATAAAAAATAGAACCAGATTGGCTGCAGTGCAAATCTGCTCCAGATTTTGTCTGTTCCTGTTTTGATAAACACCCCCCAATGTATATAAAGTACACAGGGCACACCCTGGGCATTTCCCCTAACACTGATCCTCCCTCACTGCTTTTACCAGCAATTCCTGGCTGTGTTAATACAGCAGCCGGCTGTAACCACTGCTGTCAAAAATAGACATTCTGATCAGTGTTTGTAAACCCTGTTCAGTTGTAAGATACTTAGTGCACCCTTTAAAGGTATGCAAAATCGCAAGGCACCCCAGTCTAGAATGTCATAGATTTTAAGGAGGGGGCTAAGCAACGCCACTACAAATGAAATCAAGATTCCCTGCCCCCTTCACATCAGAGTCACCCTTTGTATCAGTAGCCCCCATCACATCAGGAGCCCCCTCCTTTCTCATCTGAGTTCCCCCTTTACACCAGGAGCTCCTTTCACATCAGTCTTCATTCCCCCCTTCACATCACAGTCCCACCGCCCCAAAATGTTGAGGCAACCCAGTGGAAGCCAGAAGGCACACCAGAGTGCCACGGCAACTGTTTGAGAAATGCTCATCGCCACAGGACCGAGGATCATGTGAGTGTATCTTCTTTATTCCGGCCCACAGAGAAAAACAAGCAGTAAACCCTTGCAGTGCAGGGGTAGCCCCACTGCAAGGGTTAACTTTTTCCATACCTGGAGTTCTTCTTTAAGTAATGAGAAAGTTACCGCTAAATAAACCAGCACTCAGAAGAAATAAAAAAACTTCTCTGGTCCATAAGAGATATACCGGTGCGAGACCTGAAGTGGTTAAGGTTGTTCTTGGGAAAATCTAGTGTGGAATTTACAGCTTATCTGGTAACCATGTTATATGTACATAAACTGGGAGTCTATGGCTGGATTTTTTCCCAAACAAAGGAGCAGGATCTACCTTGTATTGTCTGATAAACGATCATTACTATCAGCTTAATACATAGCTGCAAGGATTAGATGGTCTTTCCAATTTAAGAAAGAGGAATTAAAATGTTTCCATGCAGGCTGGTCTGGCTCAGTATAAAATATGTATCGCCCACTGATTTCCTGTGCTGTAGCTGGCCTAGTGCTTATTGTGGCATTATCATTATCTCTGAGACAGAATATGTCAGTCTACATACAGTATAAACTGGCAGAACACATCCTGTTTAATATGATGATATGTCTTTGGAACTGGACAGATATAGCATTTAGGTAAAATTATCTTTAAAAAAAAAGATATAGCATTTAGAGTGGGTAAAGAAAAGAATTATCCCCCTTTAAAATAATCACATTTTGTTGCTTTGAAATAAAGACAAACACAGCTTTTGTTTTATCCAGCTGTATTTACTCAGTGCAACTTATAACATCCAAGTGAAAGATATAAAATCAACATGTCAAAAAAACCCCAAAACAAAACAGAATCACTGAGTTGGAAAAAGGATCACCCCCTTATATCAGTATTTTGTTGAACCACCTTTTGCTTTAATTACAGCCTTTAGTCTGTTAGGATATGTCTCACTAACTTGGCACATCTAGACATTGCAATATTTGCCCATGCTTTGCAAAACTGCTCAAGTTCAGTTAAATTTGATGGTGACCATTTGTGGACTGCAGTCTTCAAGTCATTCCACAGATTTCCAATGGGGTTTAAGTCTGGGCTCTGACTAGGCCATACAAGGACATTCACCTTTCTCTCCTTCAACCACTGTGTGGTCATTTTTGTGTGCTTTGGGTCATTGCCATGTTGGAAGGTAAACCTTCTTCCCATTGACAACTTTCACTTGGAAGTTAAATGGGGTGATTCTTTTCTACACCCACTGTAACTCATCTAAGGCGGCAGCAAGAAAGTGGTAATAAGAACATTTGTCCCTTCATATTCCAATGTTCCAGAGGGTACGTTCACCACTGTGCAGAGTTTCACAGGTCAGCTCTATTGATCGGAAAGTCAGCGAACACATACAGCCGTTTGCTGACTTCCCAATCCTCTCCCTGCAGGGAGCGGTGTCTGTCAATCACAGCTCCCTGCAGGAATCCCCCCCTCCCCTCTCAGTTTCTCCAGCACTGACTGGAGGAACAGATGGCGGCGGGGGCAAGCACAGCTGGCTCTGCTGCTAGATTATCAACCAGCAGGGTGAATCTCGAAAGTATTTTCGGGCTCTGTCCCGGGTGTGGCATGGCTCTGCGCTCTCAGCATATAGCAGGGAATAGCCCGCTATATACTGAGTTCCGGGTCACCGGAGGACATCGGTATATGTCCTCCTGTGACCCTAAAGAGAACAATGGAAAAAATGTTGCCCCATAGTTCTCCTTTAACTTTTTTACGTTTTCAACTGCGTTACAGTTTGGGTCATAAATTAGCTATCATAGAGAACAATATATCAATCAAAAAGACTGAGAACCATTTTCATGCCACCATGGCAGTAACAACAACAGGAATGTTTAGATTCCAAAAACATAGCATCTGACCAATGAAAAACCCAGTATGAAAATAAAGGGGGCCTCTCATTTTTAAAACATACCTAAATAAGACTGTAGTATTTAAATCAATAGTGCTAATTGTGACGACATGGTGATCAGTTTAGGAGTGAAATGTGTATTCCAGGTTCCAGGGAGAAGAGGTAGTGAACCTCTCTCCCCAGTGGCAGATCAGCAGTACGGGAGAGGAGGTGGCCATCCTCCCTCCCCAGCAACAAATTGGGATACAGGAGGAGGAGGTGGTGGTCCTTCCTCCCCAGCAGCAGTTTGGAATCCAGGTAGAGGAGGAAGCTGTCCTTCCACCCCAACAGCAAGCCAGAACTGAGGATGTGGTTTCCCCAGCAGAACTGCTGGCACCAGGGCAGAGCACCACTGGCCCATGTCCCGCATTGTTGTCTGCTCCAACCTTCATGGGAGAACAGGAAGCCAGCCTCTCTTCCAGCACGTGGCTTTGTGGTCCGGGAGAAAATACCAGCTTTATCTCTCTCCAGTGGCAGCATGTTTTTCAGAAAGGAGCAGGCGACATCTCTCCCCAGCAGCAGAGGCAGGGGGTCCTTTGGATGGAATATGTGGACTTATGCTGCCCGACAAATGCAGGTCCAGACCAGTTGGGGGACTGGGACCTAATTAGTCTACCTTTGGGGGGAAAGAAATGTCATGGAACCCACCATGACTTGGGCTCCTGGAGGGGGTTGGCGGCCAGCCTCCTTCCCAGCGATTATGGACCTAGGATTATGGAGACCCCCCCTTGTTTGGTTGAACCGGGTGTCCGGGCCCATGGACGGCTGTTGCGGTGGAGCCTGGCCCTACAGACGTCCAATTTCACAATCCAATACCGGCCTGGGAAACAGAATGCTAATGGACTATCTCGCCAAATGGAACTGGAAGGGTGACTAACATCATGGACATCCCCAAGTGGACCCGTAGAGGGTCTCACCGGGTCTGCCATCCTTTTAACTTGGGGGAGCTTGTGACGACATGGTGATCAGTTTAGGAGTTAAATGTGTATTGGTGTTGGGTTATGTTTAAGTGGGTTATACTGAGTAAACTGTTTAGGAAAAGACTGTCAGCACCAACCCTCGTTATCTCCCATTGTACTGAAGGAGCTCAGGACAATACCATTCTGGCCAGGCCCCTGCTTTGGCTGTCTGGAGCACTTTAGCAGGTGGACACCTGTGGTGTTGTGAAGACAGGATTTCTGGGGAGGGCAGGGTGGATGTGATTGGATTATATTCTGATCTGATCACTTTCTGTATAAAAGTTTGTGCAGTGGCTCAATAAATCAGAGTTTGTTTCACCCTACACTCGAGTCTCGACTAGTGACTGGGGAAACTGGGAGCTAAAGGTCAGCAGTTTGCAATATCTCCTGAGCAAGGAAGAATACAGCGGTGGACATACTCATCCTGAGTACCGAGGTCCGTAACACTAATGTCTTGTTAAAGGCTGAGAGATCTGTTTTTAGCCTAGGAGGGCTCTACATACACTTGAAGGAAGTTAAAACAAAAAAACCCTGACCCATTTGTACAAATTAATTGTTTGTGGATGGCTTAATTTGTAGATTAATTTGTGGATGGCTTATTACTTTCTAGCTGTCCAGTTAGGAATTCACATTTTCACCACAACTGCTCTGAATGGTCATAGTCTGAGTCTGAGTGTCTCATTATTTTCTGTGGAGAATAATGTTACTTTTCTAATTACAACATAAAACCTCTATGATTTGCAAATATACTTGTAGTCCCGCATAGCTAGTGGTATTCTGCATTGCTGTACGATTATTATACAAGAATTGGCATAAAGTGTGACTGAAAAAACTAAACAAGGCTAATAATCTGCAACAATAAACACATACACCTTCTTTGGTTATCAGGGAGATCAGACCATAATGCCAAATTGCCAGTCCAAATACAAAAAATTACTTTACAGTTAATTCTCGGGGATACCAATCAGCATAGTGTATCGCACACTTTTTTTTCTGGAGTAGCTGTGTAGCTATGAACATCTGACAAATATGTCGTACACCTCTCTTTTCCTTGTTGAACATGCCATAGCATTTTCAATAGACTACAGAACATCAAAACTGGACCGCTGATAACTTTAAAAACATTATCTGCCCACCTAATTCTAGTTTCAATTGCCCCTTTGTGATAAACTAAAACACCAGAAACATCAGATTTTGTGATGAACCAAAACATAGGATTTGTAAAAAGGAGAATGCACCCATCGACCGAGTTATGTAAGTAAAGGTCTCTGTCCTGTAATTTGTAAGATACTTATGTAGTCACTACCATGATGTGTGGCAGCCTTCAAGGCCAATCGTGTCCAATAGGGCACTGAGCAGGATGTAAGATTTTGATGATCTTGATATGAAAAATCACAGTGATCATTCACTGTAGAGATGAACAAAGGTAAATCAATTTACCCAAATGCTTGAATGTAAATCCAATTAACCAGCAATAGACTTGGAACTGTTTCAGTTAACATATAAAATTATTTTTATTTAGAGAACAAAAGGCCAAGGGTTAAAACTAATTCACTATGCCCTTGTCCAATCCAAGTTAAACAGCAAGGATCATCAAAAACAAGGTTTTACAGTCTTGAGCATGCTCAAAAATGAGAAGGTACAGTATATTCTTTCTGAAGCTGGACTGGGTAGATAAACAAGAAAGGTCATGTATAACTAAATAAATCTCTGGGGAGAAGGGTGGGGCCTTGGAGTATTGTGAAGAGGGGTGCACAGCCGCCCAAGATGAGGAGCTTCAAGGAACCAGATGCAAGTTTGATCGGTCAGGAGCAACACAAAATAGGAGAAGTACCGATTGACTTTGCAAGGCAATAGAATTAATGATTACAGTCAGTTAAGAAATTGCCTGTGTTTTTTTTACCTATATATTGGGTTTATCTCAGGGACGTGCAGTCAGGGGAGGAGTGTTATGGAGGAAAAAGCTGTCAGCTTCAAGTCTGAAGTCTGACAGCTTTTTCTCCATTCAGATTAGCTTCTAGCAGTTTACACTGCAGGGAAAGCCTCCCCGCTGTGTGACCTGTCATGGACGGAGTGCTGCCTGTTTGTTACAGGCAGTGTTGCATCCGGCTTTTGATAGGTAGTTAGGTTAAATGGCAGCAGGCTTCACCATTGCTTGTGTAACCTAACACGTGAGGCAAGAGCTGTCACAGCCTCTACTCTTTGTTAGAGGCGTGAGCTCTGTGGATGGTTTGGACCAATGGCAAAGCATCATTGGTCCAAGCTGTCCAATCAAAACAAAACAAAAACCCACTGAGGCCATTGATCACGATGCCTCAGCAGTGACGAGCAAGTGAGGGACAGGGAGGCTCTTCCCTGTCTCCTCCCTTCATCCTCCCTCCTTCAAACTAGTCGGGTCTTTGTCGGGATGGGCCTTCGTCGAGGTATGGGCGGGGCTTTGATGAGCTTGGGTAAGGATGGGAATGCCTCACTATGAAGCGAAGGTACCGCACGTCACAGGTTTATCTGGTTGTTTTTGTCTTTTTGTACTTTTTGTTTCATTGTGGTGATTGCTGCGGTTGTTCTCATCTGTATGTAAATAACATATTTTTGTATAATAATATTCTTAATCTTTGAGTGTCTTGCTTTTTTGCCATACCCTCCCTTGAATCTACGTGGATATCTTAAAATGTATTTTTACAAGGAGGCTCTATTTTTTACCCATTGAATGTATTTATTAAAAGGCTTTTAAATGTGTGAGCCGATCCATTTTTCTCTTCCTCTGATTGCATTTCTTTGTGGAAGTTGATCCTTGTGATCACTATCCAGACTTGCAAAAATGTATTATTGTAGTTACCAAAAGCTGAGGTTAGTACACATATTGTGGATGTGTGTAAAAGGGATCATATTTTTGTTTATTGTATACTTTATATCTTTTGTTTTTCTTACAGGCTGAAATACATATTCCATTTGCTTTTAAGTAGTTAATGTTGCAAATTTAAAAAAAAACTATGGGGTAACCTTTTTATCCCACAGTTCTCTTTAGGGTCACAGAAGGACATATACTAACGTCCTCCCATGACCCAAAGATCATTAGCTCAGTATATAGCGGGCTACTGCTCGTTATATACTGAGAGCACCACAGCCGGGAAAGGTCCCAACAATACTGTCGAGATCCAACCAGCTGTCAATAAGTGACAGCTGGCTCTGCCTATCTAGAGTCAGCGCTGGAGGATCGGAGAGGGGAGGGGGGGAAATCCCTGTGGGGAGCGGTGACTGACAGTCACCGCTCTCTGCAGGGAGATAATCGGGAAGTGAGCGAGCAATGGTATGTGTTTGCTCACTTCCCGATCTATAGAGTCAACGTGTGATAGTTTCAATGTCACACTTCGGCTCTAACTATGAGGATGAGTGTAAATCACTCACCTCATAGTTCTCCTTTAATAATGCATACTGTACATTTACCATTTGCAGCCAGCAGGTGGTATCCTCGGGATACTCTCCAGTGTTTAACCAAGGTGATTTGTTACTATGGGGTCTATTCACTAAGCTGACGACGAATCTAGCCGTAGCTTCGGCCGATCCTTCGGCTAGCTTCGGCCTCAGGACCCCTTCGGTTCAGTAGAACCGAAGGGGTGCTCTACAGGCTATTCACTATAGCCCGTACAGCTCAAGAACGTTGCCGAGCGGCTCAGTCGAGCCGAACGCATATGCATCCATGATCTTATGGCTGGCTCTGGCCACTTGCAGAGAGATCAGAGTCCCTGGTTACCTGCTAACCAGGGACACTGATCTCCAAACAGCAAACTCTCCCTGGCGCTCCGGGAGTCTCCTGCTCCCGGCCGCCAAGGAGAGAAACACTGCTGTGTCTTTTTTTTTTTTATTCTGACACGGAGCTGTGTCAGAATAGAAAAAAAATTTGCCCATTGGAATGCATTGCTAGATTCCTATTGGCTATTTCAATTTGTAATGCCGCTCAGCGGCATTCGGCTATTCACTCACTGCTGTTCGACATCTATAAGAATAGGCCGAACAGCAGTGAGTAGCCTGCTGGATGTTCAGCTCAGCCGATCCAGATGTTGGATCGGCTGAGTTGAACTCCTTCTGCACTTCGGGTCAGCCGAACATGCTGAGCATGTTCGGCCGACCCGAAGCCATGCGAAGCAAGCCGTACAAGCCTGAAGTGAATAGCCGAACAGTGTTTGGCTCACTTCACTTGGGGTCGGTTGTTCACTCGGCAGCCCATCCCCCTTTCTAGCGCATACTTAGCCATATGGATTTTAAATTATGCAGAGGCAGTCAATAAGTGAGCAGTAAGGCTAGGTTCACACCTGGGCGTTAATATAGGCGCGTTTTCTGTGCGTTTTTTCAGCTCGTTTTTATCGCGTTTTTTTGTTCAGTGAAACACGCGTTCGACGCTCGTTTTTATACCTCCATGGCGGTATGATTTTTTTTTTCTCTATCTTTTTTTCGGGTTTTATTTTTTTTTAACTTTCAAACTTCCCGCCGGTTCGGCCCCCCTGCGACGCGGACACTCGCAAGGGACGGAACCCAGAAGCTGGCAGCGGCCGGAGGACACAGCGGGGATAGCGGACAGCGTAAGACCTACGCTGTATTCCCGAGTGTGGCTCGGGGTTACAGCTTTGTTAACCCCGAGCCACACTCAGGAATACCAATGGATACGTGCTGAAATATGCCCTTGTACTAGTTCGGCCTAGGGCGTTTTTCAGCGCGTCAAAACGCGCTGAAATACGCCCAGGTGGGAACCATGCCCATAGGAAATTATGGGATTGCACTGCTTGAGCGTTTTTCATCACTGATCGAAGCGCTGAAAAACGCTCAAGGAGTGAAATCCCATAATTTCCTATGGGCATGGTTCCCACCTGGGCGTATTTCAGCGCGTTTACAATAGAGTGGTACAATAGAGAGCCACACTCGGGAATATCAATGGATACGCGCAGAAATACGCCCCAAAAGAAGCTTTTGTACTTGTTCGTGCGTAGGGCGTTTTTCAGCGCGTTTTAATACGCCCAGGTGGGAACCATGCCCAAAGGAAATTATGGGATTTCACTGCTTGAGCATTTTTCAGCGCTTCGATCAGCGCTGAAAAACGCCCCGGTGTGAACCCAGCCTAAGCAAGTCTACCATGCTTTGTAAACAAACTGTCATATACAGTATTTATGCTGTATCATATTTCAACGGATCAGCTCATTCTAAAGTGATATTTTAGCTTTAGGTAGAGCCTTGTGGGCTGAGTTACCCTATGGGTTTTTATATGTCTTGGATATTCCAGAAATGTTATCTACCTGCAACAATCACTCGCAACTGTTCCTGTCCACCTAGCAGTTCTATGTTTCTGCCCACCTTTACATGTTTCACCACCTGCTGTGACATTCTTCATTATATAAAATAATTAAAAATATTAAATATAAAAAGATTTTATCAAAAAAATTAACAGTGGGGGAGTATTACTCACATACACAAAGTGTTAACATAAGGACCTCAATTGCTGTAGGGTTTCACAGAAAACTTAAATCAGACTGTATATCTGCTAACCCAGCAACACTGTTCCAGAGCAAGGGACTAGTACAACAAACACTCAGTGGGTACAAGTTAATTTTGCAGAAACTGCTCTTTGCCAATTCCCCACAGATTATACCACCCAATTTTTAAGAGACTATAACAATTTCTTAGCTATTCCACTACAACAATTTCTCTGAGACATACGTAAGCAATGTCTTATACACTATACCAATACATTTGACAAGGGAATGAGGATTAACAATATCTCTGGGATTCCAATTTCTCATAAACCATGCTTTTACAAACCTAGATGAAAAATCCTTATGTATTCACAGCATACATTGTACGTAATTCATAAAACACTGACTGCCCAAAACAGTTTCTTTAATATTTGTGTTCACCCAGAATGATCAGTTTGGAACTGCCACCTCTTGGTTATATTTGGTACCACAGTAGCTGCATTTTAAGATTTTCTTTAAACTGTAATCCATAGTAACACTTATTGCAATTTCAACAAGATCACTCAGTAAATTACGTAATATGTATGTACTTATATTTAAAGACTATCTCTAGCCAAAACATTTTAATTTAACTATGATTGGAGTGGAGAAGGCTTAGAACATCTGTCACGTTTTACTTTTTTTACTTTTTGCTGTTTGTGTTACTTACTAGGAAAATGTTTACTTCCCAAAGACACAAGAAAGTGAGTGGAGAGCATTCCAAAGTGAAATAACATCCCCATTGGAAGATTTCCCTTCACCACCTATTTCAGTGAGTAAGCTGTAAGTCTGTACATTTTTGGATTCCCTATCACTTTCTCTACTAGTGACAATGGTCTCAGGGACAAACAGACAGGCACATTTTCCCCGAGGGTGGTGGGGGAATCCACACTATCCAATGGCTATAGTTTAATACTTTAAAAAAACAGGGAGTACTGTACATAATGCAGTAACACATTGCTAAATAAAAATAATTGTTCATCATTCTGAAATTAGTTTTTTTAGTGCAAGTCACTACACATAATTGCTATTCGTACTACACTATTATATAAAGGCAAAACAAAATGACTGGAATTTTAGCTGTATGTTGGTCAGAACTAGCTAGACATGGATGGACTGTAGTGGTCAAATTCTGTTAAAGCGAATATAAACCATGTCTAAAGCAAAAGCCCAGCTGTTACATTTATTAGTCAGAGAACCATCTTCTGTGTGTCCCTCTATTCCTAGTTTTACTTTGTTACTAAAGCCTCAGTTTCACCAACTCCGGAGGTTCGGCTCAGCCGATCCAGATGTTGGATCGGCTGAGTCGAACTCCTTCTGCACTTCGGATCAGCCGAACATGCTGAGCATGTTCGGCTGATCCGAAGCCACACGAAGCAAGCCGATATACGGCTGAAATCAGCCGTACCAGCCTGAAGTGAATAGCCGAACAGTGTTCGGCTCACTTCACTTCTGATCGGTCATTCACTCGGCTGCCCTCGGCAGCTTTGTGAATAGACCCCTAAGAGGGTTATTCACAAAGCTAGCCGAAGGATTAGCCGTAGCTCCGGATGATCCTCCGGCTAGCTTAGGCTGCCCGAGCCCTTCAGTTCAGAAGAACCGAAGGGCTGCTATACGTGCTATTCACTATAGCCCGAACAGCTCCCGAAGCTGGCCGAGCGGCTCAGCTTCAAGTGTGAAGCTGACAGCTTTTTCTCCATTCAGATCGGCTTCTAGCAGGTTACACAGCAGGGAAAGCCTCCATTGGCTGGCCGAAAGCCTTGTGTCTAACAGCTGGGCGGAGCCAGACGTGATCTCACGGCTGGCTCCGGCCAGTTGCAATGACAGTTCAGCATCCCCTTTGGCAGCTATGTGAATAACCCCCCTAAGCTTTACTCCCAAAACTCAGCCCACCCAGTTAGACACTTTGACACTTTTCACTGTATAGGAAATGATGGGTGAGTGGGCTTAACTTCATGGGTGGAGTTGATCACAGTTATTCATTAGGGAGAAGAGTCTAGGGAAACTTTCTGTTACAATTCATGGTCACTAGTCAAGTGGTTCTGCTCAGCCGTAAGCCTTGTGTTGGTGGCAGTATAAGAATTAAAGTAAAACTATTTCTGTTTCACAATTTTTATACAGCTAAAAAAAGATATTTAAATATGGTGTTACGTACATAATTGCTAAATCAATTAGCAATGCTATAACTAGATATTTTAAATTATGCAGCGCCCCCAACATATAATGTGTTGAATGTCATAAATCCTAAATTTAATTAAATATAAATATAAAATTATTCTAATAAATAAATATAATATATATAATTTTGAACATTTGTCTTTTCTGGAATATTTTTTGAACAGTTTTCTTTGATTTTGACACATCACATCAACTAACAATTTATGGTGGTTGTCACTAATTATTTCACATACCCTGTGGGATCAATGATCCAGGGCCATTGATGACTTTTTCTTATAAAAAAAGATTTTGAAGGCACTGAACATTCATGTGTATGTTATATAAATATAATTTATTTATCTGAATCACTTATATATATTATATTTATTTATTAGAATTATTTTATATTTATATTTAATTAAATTTAGGATTTATGACATTCAACACATTATATGTTGGGGGCGCTGCATAATTTGAAAGTTATCTGGTTTGACCCCACGGTCGATTTTGCTGCAGCCTTCAAACTAAATTGGCACACTAGCACTTATACATTTTTCTAGGTCCAGCGCAGAATCACTTATATCTATATAACTAGATATTAACAATAAGTTCCTGGTACTTACATCATCTTGCTGGCCTCCTGCTGTGCTGTGAAGATCAGGATAATGTTTGAGGAATTGAGCGATGTAGGTCATGATGGACTTTTCATCAGGCTTATCAACATCTACATCTAAGGGGAAAACATGCAAATATACCTATTTATTCAGTCTGACAATGTCACTGTATATTATACATTTAATACCATATGTTTTTGAGACTTAAGCTTAAGTTAAATTATCTGGTTCCATTTGTTATTCTTGATTCTACAAAAATATAAAAATACCTTCAGGATCTAAAAGTCTTGGTATTCCCAACTCATTTTCTGCAATTGAAAAAGCTTCTTCCAGATTTTCCCGATTACTTCTTCCTTTTAGTTTGTCCAAGTCCACCAGTTCTGGACGAATTGCATAAATCATTGAATGGAAGGCAATGCCATTTCTCCAACTTGGTCCAAAATCTTTTATTTCTATTCCAAGGCGTCTTTCATTTTTTGAAGGAAAACAAAATGAATACTTTCATTCAAGCAGTCCGTATCTAGTAACATCTCTTTATATTTATTTTAGAACGTATTAAAGTGAACCTTTCTATTCCCAAAGCATAAAAAAACACAAGAATACGCTAATAAGCCATCTATCAGCCGTTACAAATGCACAGCATATTTCCTTAAATCAGTCTTAGCAAACTAAACATCGCTAAGCTTCCTGCTCCTGAATCCTACATGTAGCTTTGGCCATTGATGCATTGACCATTGGCCATTGACGCATGCAGTGAGCTGTAGTTTTCTGCATGGGTAAAGTGTATTTCCAATTTATATTTGTTGCATGTTCCCATTCACATTGCATTGTATTATGGGAAGTTATGTTTACTCCAATAAAACCTGTCTGTACTGTGCTGGCAGATCTCATTATCAGTTTTGAAGTAGATTTGAACACTGTCTGTCCTAACAAAGGAGTGAAAGACTAACAGGGTTATTTACAAAAGGGTGAAGAGTTTGGAGACGGCAGGAGAAGTAAACAATCTAGGACAAGAAAGCTGATTTGGAAAAATTCTCCAATTCAGCTCACTTTCCAGTTTAGCTATGTTGGCCTAGATTGTTCACTTCTCCTGCCTTCTCCAAACTCTTCACCCTTTTGTGAATAATCCTGTTAGAAGCATTGTACGTTACGGAGAATAGCCTGGAATCTACACAAATGCCTTCACCAAAGAACCATATAAAAGGTAGGAAATATAAAGAAAATATATTTTTAGGTATGCTGTGTGAAAAGAAACACATAACGCACATATAGAGTTTTGTTCTCAAATTTGACTGCAAAATGGAAATATACTTTAAAGTGATCCTTTCATCACAGACCAACAGAAATGAATACCAACAGTATATATCCTTTTCTTTTCACATGTTCCATTTCTTATACAAGTGACCCTGGCATGGATACATGGCATTCCATATTCATTTTGGAGATAAGATCTCTTACAGGTGACCTAAATAACATGTTTAAATATATTCAAGGGCAGTTAAAAAACAGAAAACATAACAAGTACATTTGAGAAATGTACTTGTTATGCCAAGGACTGTAAAAATGCACATTAGTAGTACATGGATAAGAGAAAAAAATCCATCAATTTAGAAATGAGTTATATAGAAGCATGAATGGACAAAGTGACTCGGTTTCTAAAATAAGACTGCTAAGAAATTTGGCTCCTGCAAAAACAAAAGTGAATGCTAACCTGTGATTTTGTCACCAAATACCAATGCTGTCCAAAACCTCTTCAGAAACCAAAACTTTTAGGAGTGTGATATCCTGGTCCCCCAGTTGTTCTCAGTGGTCCTTCCTGTCAAACCCTATGTCACTAAAGGACACAGTAGTGATGTCCAGGTTGGTGGGAGTAACCAATTAGTGCAGAGCAGGGACCAGAAATCTAACATTGCTTATTTACATATTCAGGAGGATGAAAACATTTATTTTTTATCATCCCTCTGCTTACATTTTATGGTATGTTTTATAACTAGTACATAAGATATGTTTTTTTTAAACCCAGACAGAATGCATACCCGAGAGAACACCGTAAACGTTAACAAAAATATCATATTAAACTTACTTGGCTGCAGTGTATTGTACCCATCTAAGAAGGGCTTTCTTGGCACTTCCTTGGATTTTATTGACCACTTTGCGTTTGGTTGGGGGGCTGCCGGTCTCAGAGCTCACCACACTGTCTACTGAAGATGTGCTACTAGACAGTGAATGAAGTTGTGGAAGATTGCTGGTCAATTCTTGAATCTATAAAAAAGCATAATCCATAAGCACTTAGCCTAGTGTTTAATTTTCTGAAAAGTGGGAGGTTCTAAAAAGACAAAGGGAGCTTCAAAGCAAGCAACATACACCGTGCCTTTAGCAATACATTTTACATAAAGGAAAAACTTTTTGGGTAGAGTTTTGGGTAGAGTAAGGAATGGTAAAACCCCTGATTATTTTTCTTTTTGTCACATTGGCTAGAATTTTTTTGACTATCTCTCTTAAGACACAACAAGAAAACAAATTAGATGTCTCCAAAGTAGGGGAAATCCCTCTCAGATAGTTTGGAAAGTTTCCTCTCTATTCCTGTTCTGGTGACAACTCAAAATTTTAGATTTTCTATTATCAGTCCTGGAGGACAAAGCGAGAGGAAAGATTCCCCACCAGAGACACAGACAGCAATAACAGACACAGACCGTAATAATAACCTGGCAGAGGATGTAATGAGCAGAGACATAGGCAGTAATAACAACCTGGCAGAGGATGTAACAAGCAGAGGTACAGACAGTAATAACAAGGCAGAAGATGTAACAAGCAGAGGCACAGACAGTAATAACAAGGCAGAGGATGTAACAAGCAGAGGCACAGACAGTAGTAACATGGCAGAGGATGTAACAAGCAGAGGCACAGACAGTAATAACAAGGCAGATGATGTAACAAGCAGAGGCACAGAAAGTAATAACAAGGCAGAGGATGTAACACTCCCCTACTTTACCAAAGATGGGAAAACAAATATTTTGGCTTTACATACACTCTAATCAGGACTGTGTGGATGCTGAATTGTGTGATTGTCCAGACATTAGACTAATCTGTATGGAAATATGTAGTTAAACCAGGGCTCAAAATTTCCTGAGAGCCATCTCCCTCAATTTTGATAATTCTATTGTGGCTACTAAACCGTGTCTGAAGCTTGTTGGCGACAGCAATGAGATCCAACTGTGGCCTGTCTGACCTAGATCAATGACCTGACAGCGGATTTGTGTGTTAACATGCATTGCGTTGCATTCTTTTTGAATGGAGTGCTAAAGCAGCACAATGCCTGTAAAATCAGACATAAACCTTCAATAGTACACAGATAGTTCCCATCTGTGTACTATTGTGCGCTGTGTTGAGATCCAATGACAAGGTTCGTTGGGGTGCCATTTAATTGCACTGCAACTCATCACACTGCCGATTGCCGATCCTTCTATTTTTATCCTTTCGCAAAAAGGCATCATTTAAATATTTGTTATTGATTAAATTAATACAGTTTTATATTTTAGATTTAGTAAGAATTTTGGAAGTCATGTTGTGTTTGTGTGTAATAATAATGATTTTATTCTTTTTTTTAATATAGATCAATAAACTTTTGCACAGATATCATGGGGCGTTCAAAATCAGCAGAACCATCTTTTAATTCTAAAGTCCCTTTGCTTTTTAGATATTTCGTTTGGGGGTCTTTTATCAGCAATAAGTAAAAAATAGCAAAAATGGTCCCACCAACTGAGGTCAACCATTGGGAGGCTGGGTCCAGCAGCAGAAGGGTTAATGCCCATTGCACCATTGCAAATTACCAGAAACCACCTTTCCCATTAATTCTTAAGCATGTAGCCAAATTCCAAATTTTCCCCCTAATTTCAAGAAAATGCAATACTCTAAATGTTGCTTATTCCTACACCTAGAATACAATTACCTGGAAATATAGAATGATGGTCCATATCAAACCAAGCACAATGGTGGGTTTCCCGTCAACAATGTCCGTTGAGTTGATATTCACAAGTTTAATCTAGAACAAAAAGAAAACAACAGTGAATCATCTGCAAAATTGTATTTTCCAAAAGACAGTTAATTCATACATTTTTCTTGAGCATGTTGGGTGGTTATACAGTATATGGCATACTGAAGATTAGCCCAGATGGTAATATATTATATCTATTGTCTGTAGGTGGTGCTGTTTGCTGCTATTTACTATGGAAATACAGACATGCTATAGAGAGAATAGAAAGTGGAACGGAAAAAGAGGGAAAAAACTGAAAGTAAAATACAGTACATGCTAAAGGCATATACAGGTGTTCTGAAAAAGGGTCAACAGAAGTTGTAAAGGAAGAATTAGCTTTAAAAAAAAAATCATTGTCTATTTAAAATAACATTCAGTAATATAAAGCATACGGCATGCTCAGCTGCATTATCCTATTTAAGAATCATCTACGTATTATAGAATTCATGTGTTACTTAATAGCTATTGAAGTCTATTAAAACTACTAACCGGGGATCCTCTGTATACAGACTTGCATGTAAAGTAAAATGCATAGTGTTAAAACCTGTCACAATTATAAAGTCAATACTGCCTCTACACCATAGTAGACCCATTCTTATGGCATTGACACAGGCACATATTTCCACATACTTTTTAGAATAAATATATATTAGAAATGTTTTATTATTAAACATAAACACTTTTGCGTGCCCTTTCTTTGGAGACTGCTCACATACTGCCGTAAAACATTGTTCTTAATAAAATGTCTTATTACATATTTATACCTAAAATAAGTGGTACAAACTAATTATTAGCGGAATAATATTTTTAAAATATTTGCTATTTTATACCTAACAACTTCCTGAGATGGGGAGGAGGGACAACTTTTAGCACAAAACAATTAGGCCTCATTCACATGGGGAGTGTTGCTCCATACAGTACCCAGAAGTATTGGAGCTTAGCCCTTTCAGAAAATCCTGGCATTTGGACACAACAAAGAGCTATGAAAGCTGCTGAAGATATGTGAAGGAACCTTTAGATGCCCATACTTAAAATTTTAGGTGGGCTGTGCGGAGTCTCAGGTGGGCTGTGCGGACTCTCAGGTGGCTTGGTGGGATCTCTGGTGGGCTGGGCAAAGTTTTAGGTGGGCTGTGTGGAGTCTCAGATGGGCTGGGTGGGTAAGTGCTGACATTAACATTGGGGGGAGGGAAACATTTTTTTTACTTTAATGTCACAACACTCTTGTACACAACCATTATAGTGGTTTTAAGCTTCATCACAATACCACATTAAGGCAGTTTACTAACCTGGCAACCTAAAAATAGACTTTTTAACTGTGTTATAACCCCACCTGTCTCCAGTAACAATTGCAATGTCAGTCCTAGCTGTTGTGAGCTGCATAGGAACTTGCATGTCTGTGGAGGGGAAGGTGGGGAGTGCTACAAGTGCCAGGTATCTGGGAGGAAAATATTGACAATCAGGAAAAAACACTCTGAAAGATTGACTGTTCCCCAGAGCGTGCTGGGGCAAGAAAACATGTACAAACAGGCAGATCGGTTCTCTTATATCTTATTAGGCATATTGATTCTGGCCACACATTTATATCTGGCAGTTTTAACAAAATGTACCACCAGCTGTGTAGTGCGAAGGTCCACCTCACCAAATATAATATAAATGGATTGTTGAGGTAGCTTGCATAATTTTTTGGAAAATACTGTAGATCTCACAGATCACATCTGTAACAAACAGATGTGCTACCAATGTAAACTCTGATGTGCAGAGTCTTGATGGATGATAACACACAGATATTATTCAAGCAATTTGACTAGAAGAATTTTAAAACCTATTTTTTATTGACTATATAATAATACAATTGGACCAATAGTGCTCTTTTATAAAATATCTCTTTTCAAAGACTTTGAATTTCCTAAAATGTGGTTTTGCTGGCCTTATTGGCTTTATTACAGATGTTTTGTATGTAGATTTCAGTTTTAAATGGTCAGTCCACCCAAAACTGATATTCCTCCATTTGACAGGGATGTGGTTTATAGAGGAGGCTGTCTCTGTCACCAATCCAAGTTATGATGGGTGAAGCAGGGGTGTGGTTTACAGAAGTGGATGTCTCTGTCACCAATCCAAGTTATGAATGGTGAAGCAGGGGTATGGTTTACAGAGGATGCTCTCTCTGTCGCAAATCCAAATTATGATGGGTGAAGCAGGGGTGTGGTTTACAGAGAAGGCTGTCTCTGTCATCAATCCAACTTATGTTGGGCAAATCAGGGGTGTGGTTTACAGAGGACACTTTCTCTGTCACCAATCCAAGTTATGATGGGCAAAGCAGGGGTGTGGTTTGCAGAGGAGGCTGTCTTTGACGCCTGTGTGAGGGTGGGTGCATAGAGCTTTTACATGTAAAGCTACATTCCAGGCTGGAAGTGCACACACCTGGGGGTTCCCGGGATATCCTGCAAGATTGTGGTGCCACGCTGTAATCAGAATCCTACTGGCCATGTTCTTCTATTTCTGCTATTGCACAAAACAAGCATTGATAAAGAAATTAGACAGCAATCTAGCAACCATGTAAATGATATTGCTGCAATATCTTCTTTAGATTAGGGGTTCAAAACACTTAGCAATATGTGTAAAGCAGCGCACTGTGATGTGAATTTATCCCAGAAGACTGCCAAGGTCTGCATGTACATATAAACATGTATATATGTATTTAAATGTACGCAAAACTCGATTTGCGTATTATGGCTGTTCTGATATTCTGATCCAAAGGGGAAATATACTTTCATTACACGCCCCGTACACTGATACATACAAATAGAGAGAATGTGACGTAGAATACCATCAAACTGACGAACACCTAAGACTATATAAAGAAAGTTTCTGTTCATTAAGAGAAATTGTGAAACACATTATTCTGATTTCAAGACCTTTCCAGTCAATATAGAGGTAATCCCTTCTGTAAACACAATGGTTGGGTAAGAAAAGATTCTTATAGCTTAGAGTGTCTTTGTGTTACGAGGGACTCATCAATCTTTCAATAGATTCAATCACTGTGGCTAGATTGGATTTTTCACCAGAATAAATCTCCATGCTTGGGACGACATGTCAATATTCCATCTGTTTAAATTAATGTGTCTGAATGAAATGCTGCTCTTGCACAGTACTTAAAAAGATGCATTCAGGTCTTTGAACATATCTTGAACAAAGTATATAATGCATACTGTAAATGCACTGTGTTCTGTAGCTACAATACAGCCCCATGGTGTTGCATGTTTTTGTGATAAAGGAACACAGATTGAACACAGTGGGGCTAATGTGAGAAAAGTTTGCTAGAAAGAAAATGTCTTGTTCCCCACAGCCACCAATCAGAAATCTAAAAAAATGTTTAACCTATGGATTGTAGAAACTGATTGATATCTGTGGACAACAACTAATGCTTATGTTAGAACAATTTTTTATACATAAGCATAAGCAATATGTGAAAATGGAAAGAAGTGAGCTATTTTCCGCTTATCCTAAAAGAAGTCAAGGAAGGTCATACAGTATGCAGAATTAAGCATTAATCATATAACCAGTCAAGAATAACATGCAGTGTAGTATAAACTTACCCGTCTGCCTTCCAGAAACTTTAGTGCTGCGCCAATGTTGGCTACCCAGTGAATGCGCTTCAATTGCCTTCCTTGTTCACATGGCTGCAACAAATGTTTAATAAATGCATTAGTCTGGCATTATATAATTTGTACTTTATGAAACATAATAAAATGGTTTACGGATGCATACATTTTTATTTTCTTGAATCTAGTTGAAACAATTCATCCCCACACAGCTACCTCCTCATGTATCACTTCCCCCTTCCCTTTTAGATTGTAAGCTCCCAGGGGCAGGGCCCTCCTTACCATCTTGTCTTGAATTGTATTGTGATTGTAATGTCTTTTTATATTGTAATGCGCTGCGCAAACTGTTGGAGCTATATAAATACTATGTAATAATAATAATAATAGTTATATTTGGCCTGTTGGGGATGCTGTCCCTACCCTTGAGGATAATAATGCTTTCGTGTTTTGTCTGGTATTGGATATCTGCTGATGTCTACCCTCATTCTGGATAGCTAGCCCTAAAGTGTTTTTCTAACCAAAGCATGTTTAAAGTTCAACTGAAGTCAAAACTTTTTTTTATTATTTTGGATAGAATCTAATTTGGAGACAGATTAGAATACCTGTCCGGTTTGTATTGCTTTCTGCATCACCCACTTTATTTGTCCTGGTGACCATTATCACTGGAAGTCAAAGAACATGCTAAATTTTGCGCTATCATCAGAACAGGAGTTGATGGGAAATTTTGTATTGGGGTCACTAGTTCTGGTGATCCTGCTGACCAACAGGGATTTAGCTCACTTTGGAGGGATTTCCTATAACTTCCTGTTGAGGCTACGGGACAAGAAGTGAAGGGAAATCTCCTCAATGGGACACAGGTGGCAAAAAAAGCTGACAGGGGTTGTAAGCCTCCTTTAGTCTAACAACAAACTGAAAAAAAAGTTTTGGCTTCAGTTCTGTTTTAACTGTCAAGAGATGGCAGCTAGCTACGCAGGCATAACTAGTTTGCCAAATGATCATGGTAGCTAACAATCTTTCTAATGCAAGTGTGCAGTGGTTGAATTTGCATGTTTGTGCCTGTAGAGGAAGAAGCACTGCAGGCACTGAACTGTCACAAGCAAAATAATATCAATAGGCTAGGATAATCCATCTCAGCTGACTGACTGTCTCTTAAACAGGTTTGACCAGATTTGTAGAGATGCCTACAGACATACAAACATTCCTGGATTGAACTGTAAATGACCACATTTCTGCTGCACTGTGATAGGCGGCCGAGCGGTGTGGGAGGAAAGACACCGGCCCTCACAGCGCTCGTCCCGCAGCGCTCGGCCCCGGGCGCCCAGAACTCTGGTTACGCCACTGGCTCTGTGTCCCAGCGGGGATGAAAGGAATCACGGCCGCGCCGGCAAAACGTCAGGAAAATGTCACTTTCGGCATTTAGCCGAAAGTGGCATTTTCGGCCAGCACCCCCCCTTCACTTTTCGCCCGGGGCCCGCGCCCCTGCTGCACCCCCGGTTGTTACGCCACTGCATTGAGGTCACATCTATGTGCCCGCATTTCATTTATAGCATCAGTTCAGGCAGTACAAAATAATGACAGGTATAAGTTTAAACAATAAAAACTCATTTGTGATTAAATTATATCTTATTTTTCATATCAAGTTGATTTTATGCCAACAGCCAAACTCCTCTCTATTTCCAGAACATCTTCAATGCAATGTCTAGATGTATTAAAGGAAATAAAACATCCACGGGCATAGAGGAAATGTTTTGTGCAGTTAAACAAAAGTAGGCATCCCTGGCATTCCTTTAGCTGTGCATGCTTCATGTTCAGCATTATAATCCAAAGCTAAAAACAAGCCTATGGAAAATGCATATGCCTTGCAAATGCATTTCAGCCAACAGAAAGCATTCTGAACTACATAGGCAATGGAGAAAAGAAACTCTCAAGGGACAGCATGAGAAAGGAAAAATGTTGCATCTGCAAACTCACTTATTGTGCCTGACTCTATTAAAGTAATACAAGCATGTTAAACCACGTAAACTAAATTTAAACCCATCAATTAAATGCCTTAATATTATAGGGATGATATCATTGTGATATACTTTCTAATCAAATTAAACCAAATCAAGTTAGTCTTTTTAAAACATACCCTGGAATTCATATTCATAGACACTCATTAGCAATCTGTCTTCTGTCTGTGCTATGAATTGCGTAACTTGTGACAGATTCGTGTAACTGTTGAAAAGATGTTTATGAAACTGTTGCAGAATTTCCTCAAAAATAATTTATCGTCAGACAGAATTTTGTCAGCGACACAAGACTTACACGTTTGACACAATTTACTCTGCAATGGAAGAGGTCTGCATTACCTCCACTTTTCTTATGACCAATATGGTGGTATGAATATGTCACAGCCACAGAGCCAGAATGTAAAAATTTTGCATCTAAGAACTACCTCAATTTGTTGCATTCATTGACAACAGTAAGAAAAGTAATGCATTTGGTGCAGCATTTTCTAATACGGCTATAACACCAGAAAATCGGTTGCAGATGCTTGATTGGATTACACTCTTTCTCTGTTACCTACCAGTTTTTGTCCAGACAAGACTTCCAATAATGCAAGTAACTTAGTTCCATCTTTTATGTCTATAAAAAGATCATTTATTACTAACGGAGGATTCCTCTGTAAAAGAGAAAAACAGTCAAATGGTCAGCATCATTCAGTGCAATTTACATATTCAAATATTTATATATATGAAAATACTGTATATCAGTAACTTTACAAAAACTGTTACATAATACCGTTTTCATACCATAACATTCCGTACCACACCACAAACTCAAAGAGCATAGTGTAATAACTGTAGCAACCAAACAGAAATCATGTTCCTATTGGTCAAACAGCACTAATTGCTGATCTAAATTTGCTGAAAGTGAACAGTTGTGCTGCCACACACACAGAATCTGTTATTCCCTAGAAATGTTTAAACCCAAATATTTGTATTGTGTGTTTGCATTGAACACATAGGCTTTTTACGGGGTGCCTAAGGCTTAGTGTAACTGTATATTAAGATACACATTTTCCTAATGGCCCGTGGTTTAGGACACCTTTGAAAAGCTTCAATCCCATATGTTAATGTAGGGACTTCTTTTATGTTGCTAAATGAACTTGCACAAAAGTTGCCTGCTTTGAGCATATTTATCAGTGTCTGAGGAAAAAGGTGTTTCAAGCAGTCTTAAGTAGGGTATATATGGTTAGAAAAACCTGTGTATACCCTACTTTAGTTGGCCATAGTTATTTGAATCTCCTAATCCTGCATAACTAAAAGGACAATAAACCCAAAATTCATATTTAAGTTACAGGTGGAGCCTGCTCAGCTAAGTCAACCTCTGGCTTCTTATATGTCTTAGATATATCAACAGCACAATCTCCCTGCTATGAATACTGACCCCTTTACATGTTCCAGCATCTATGGCATAATAAAAAATAAATAAACAACTAACATAGAGTGTGGGGCCCCCTCATAATGGCCAGAGTAGGCTTGTAGTCCTGCAGCTCGGAGATCTCATACAACTAATAAAAAGACAGTTGATAAGTGACAACACTCAGGGGCGTCCCGAAGTCGGATGTCACCCCGCAGTCATCGCATGTGATGTCCCCACGCTCGTGCGGGATAACGTTATCGCGCACAAGTGGTCATCTAATTGGCACGCGCCTGTGGCCATCATGGTGATGGCTGCCGGCAGAGAGAGGAGGGGACGTTCACCCGGCCGGATAAGGTATGCGCGGGGTCCCCTCCTCTCTCCTGACACTGACGGGCTCTCGGTCCATCTTGAAGAAGGGCTCCGGCGGCCGAAGAGAGCCGAAGGCTCAGCCGAAGCTCCAGCTGGATCTTTCGGCCCTTTAGTGAATAATCCCCTTTGTTGTATAGTATGAAGGTATAAACTGTGTGTCCCCACTGGGAAGATTGTCTTTGTTTCCTTTATTCAGTAGTTATTGAGGCAGCAAGTGAAGGGAAATCTTCAGTGACCAAAGAGCAAAACAAAAACTGACAAAATGTCTAAACCTGCCATGTTTTCTGCAAACTAAAACATGTTTTGTATGGAGTTCTAATTTCACTAGCCTAGTCATGTAGCTGTGTATCTATTACCATTAACTACACTCACACCTTTGTCACAAGAACATTCCCTCTAAAATTAGCTCAACATACAGTAAAGATAAATAGTTGTGGTTGGCAGCAAAAACTTGATAAAATGAGCAGTTCTCGTTTCTCAACTCTAGATTGAAGCGGAAGCAGCACACTTTTGTTTGAAACAATTTGCTATGACATTTCCCTATACTGTCTCTTCAGCTAAAATGTTATATCAATGACACTGGGATGGATTTTATATTTTGCTGAGGTGTGATAATTGGAGTTTAACTGCATCATTTTTCACCAAGCAAGCTTGTTTAGCTAACGGTGTTATAACAGTTTCCAACGGATTGTGCCAATATCAAGCTAACATATGACAAACTGGGAAAAAAAAGCTCATCCGTTTTAAGGTTTGCTTTGACAATGAGCTGCAGAATTTCCTCTCCACTTCCAGCAGAGATGATTACATGGAAATATAGATGAAAGAAAAAGATTAGATTTGTATTTAACAATTCACCAATGGAGAAAGATTGGGATGCTCTTTTTAAAACATTTATGCAATACCATTTGTACAGCTACCTGCTTACACTATATAACAATCTATATACACCAGTTTAAAGTAAAAGTACAGTCAAACATTTTTTCTTAGCTTTAGGCAGAATAAGGAAATTTAGGACCTCTGAGCAAGGTTTTCCTTGCTCAGTGAATCTAGAATTGAAGGACCACACTGTGATACTGAAGCCCCGGTACAAGTTTATTCCAAAGACAGATTGTTTATAAAGCCAACAGGTTTCAGGGGCTGTAGTTGTAGGGATTAAATGCACTGGAACCCTGAGTTTTGTATTGGGTATTTATTTTATATTATTGTTATCATCCAATAGTATGGAGGTGGTGCAGATATAGAGAATTTGAACATTGGGTTAGCAGCTTCCGCACACCAAAGGATTTCCACAATCACCTTGGGTTGTGGTAGGGATGAGTGAATCTAGAATTGAAGCTTGTGATATTCAAGTCAAGATACAAGTTTATGCCAAATACAGAGTGTTTAAAAAGGCAACACATATTAGAGACTGTAGCTTTGCCTCCTTTAGTAGTAGGAGTATAAATAAAGAGGAGTTTCATCCATAAAAAAATGCTCTCACCTATCTTCTACCCCTTCCTTCTTTAAAACAGGCAACAAAAATGTTTTCCTTTACCAGTAAGTACCTTTTGTATTTTTTTTTTTTTATAAAGGCACTACCTTGTCTAGGGGATGATAACATACCTAGCTGGGTTGTCTATGTTACACATGCCAAAAGGCAGTTTGTCATCTCTCTGGTAGAGACCTGCAGAATCTGCACATTCACTTATACACCACACAGTGAGTCCCTGCCAGGTTCTATTGACCCGGCAAAGAACAATGGAGTATGTGCACATGTGACTGGTCTTGTTTCAAGATGGCGGCACGGGACCTGAGCAACACAAGAAGAACTTGCTCCGCTGAGGCTCCGTGACAGGTTACACAGCGGGGAGGATTTCCCTGCTGTGTAACCTGTTAGACCGATCTGAATGGAGAAAAAGGTGTCAGCTTCAGACATGAACCTGACAGCTTTTTCCTCCATAATTCTAGGTGAGGCTCTGCCTCACCTGCTTCCCCTGACTGCAGGTCCCTGGTGTCTTCATACGGGTGCACGCTGTCCATAGACTTACCTTGTGTCTCTCCTCATCTCCCGGCCGAAAATCTGAACTGCGCATTCGCCCACCCCAAGATCCTTTGTGGCCGCCCGAGATTTTTCAGATTTTTGGACGGGAGCAAGTGGCGAAGACACAGGTAAGTTCAAACCTCTTTTAAAGTGTTTTTTTTAAAGTTTTTCCATATATCTACTGCTTGCTAGCAGTAGATATATGCAAAAACAACGGTGGGTGTAATAACCCTTTAAAGGATCTGCTATTGATGACTTGGTGCCAGATACCGCTGCATAACTTCAGAGGTCTAGTGGAGTTTGTGTTTCGATGGATCATGGCTGATTTGGCAGCAAAAGGGGGACCTACTCAATATTAGGTGGGTAGTCATAATGTTATGGCTGATCGGTGTACGTAGTCTACTTATATTACTAATATGCTTTCACATTACAAAGAAACTGAAATTGAAAATTATGTAGCAACTAATAATAGTATTACTGATATCACTCTCCTTCCATTTTAGCTTACATTGTTTTGTTTTTATGCATTGCCATTTTAAAGGTTTTATATTGTTTATAGCCTTGATGAACAGATGCACATCATACCATTGAATTGTGTTGGTTTCTCTGTGAAAATTACCAATACATAAATCTTCTTTAGATATTTAACTCTTTGCCTAATTTTGGCACTCCTTACACTTAGTATGCATGCCACACTTTGAAGCGCCCTCTACAATTTGAGAACCACTTTTTCCCCAGGGTTTGCATGAGAGAACAATATTACATGTTTATGTTCACCCTTTATGCACCACTGGTGCCTGCAGAGATTTCAATAAGGCTGGAACCAATGCATTGTGATAAAATGCAGTAAAATACACATTATATCATACATTACAGCAACACTTGGTAAGGCATGAATGGCAGTGCAATCCCATTTTAAATAGAACCCCCAATGCACCTTGCAAATCCAGCTCAACACACATGTATTTCAGTGCACCACAATGGACATATGGCAACACATTGATAAATCTTTTTAGGAGTGCTGGCAAAACAAAAAAAATTCAAATTACCAATCAATGCTGTTTTCCCATAATGCTTAGTGGCATTTTTTTTTTGTGTAAATTATTTTTATTAAAGTTTTAGTACAAAACATGGTAAGTACTTTTACGTCCGTGAAGGCACACAGTTCAGTACACCATATACAAACATTAAAACATATATAACAAACCCACCCCAGCATAGGAACATCTCACGTCCAATGCTCCCTCCCCCCCACCCTAAACAATTGTGTGTGTCCCCAGCACCCGCCGTCCCATACGAGGTGTCAGTATCTCAAACAAGAATATAAAGTCCATTAGGTTGGATATACAGCGGTTGTGTGTACAATTATTATATCACTTCAGATCCCCATTGCTTGTTCACTGTAGGGGTATTCTAAACCAAGTATAGAAAATACATGAAATACAAGTCTCTCAGCCTGCTGTATCCGCAGATTCCAGCCATCCTCCCCAAACTCTGGAAAATTTCTGGGGGCATCCCCTCCTCTGATATGTTGCCTTATAGAGGCTTGAGTATGCGTTGACTAGGCCCTTCCAGTCAGAGATGCTCGGGGGTGCGCTCTGTCTCCATCGCAATATTATCACCTTCCTAGCACAAAATAGCAGGATACCTATAAACGTCTGTATTGCAACGGTAGGGGCAAGGGGCTAAGTCAGTCCCAGAATACACGTGCGAACACTAGGTACGAAATGGTCCTCAGAATATTCGGACACAATATTTGAAACTGCCTCCCAAACCGGTCTAAACCGTGGGCAGGCCCACAATATGTGAACAAGATCCGCCAACGGGTCAGAGCACCTCCAACATTCAAAACCTCCTCCCCCATAAATGCGAGCCAGTCGCACTGGTGTATAATAAATCCGGTGTAGTATTTTAATTTGGATAAGTTTGTCTCTGGCAGAGATCAGGTGGCCAAATGGATAATCCCATATGTCCTCCCACTCCTCCTCAGTTAACGCAGGGATGTCCACCAATCAGGGGGCTTTACACTTAAGCGCATGCACCGAGGAGGATTGAAACATGAGCCTGTATACTTCAGAAAGCGGCTTGTTGAGCGGGTCCCTTCTAAGCATTTTTTCCAGGCTGGACAGCTCCACCATGCAAGTCAAGCCCCCGAACTGGCCCTGGAAGGCATGTCGCAACTGCAGGTAGCGGAACAGGTAATTGTTGGGAATGTGGAATGTAACCTTCAATTCATCAAATGTCATAAGTTTGTTATTTGAGGTAAGGTCTCCTAGGGTCTTAATACCTTTACTAGGCCACCTATGAAAATCAGGGATATTCAGAAAATGAGAAAGCAGTGGATTTTTCCAAAGAGGAGTATGAGGGGACCACCCCTGTTGGGTCAGGCAAAGCTGTTTGCTGATAGAGGTTCAGGCCATAATTGTGGCTCTCATAGATGCAGTATGATTGTACGGCTCCTTAAGACCCCGAAAGGGTAGTCCGCTCAGTGCCTCGTAGGACCCCAAAGAGGCTGCCTCCACCACTACCGCAGTGTCTTCCCTAAACCATGGCTCCTGCAGGGTAGTAAATTTGATCCTAGGAACTTTGTAGTTCCATAGAAATGTGCTAAGAAGGGAATTGATTTTATGAAAGAAAAATTGAGGGACCCAGATAGTGGAGTTTCTAAGCAGGTACAAGAACAGGGGTAGGATTTTCATTTTTATCAGATTGACCTTACCTACCAATGATAGATGATGCTTCCAGGATTCTAGCCTTGTCTTGAGTTTTGCAATCAAGGGAAGAAGGTTAAGGGAGTAATAATCCCTCACCGACTTAGTCACCTGGACTCCCAGGTAAGTGATTGTGTCCACCCACAGGAGAGGGATAGAGGCATCCGCCGCTGCTTGAGGCTGTGGATCTAGGGGCAGTATATGGGACTTAGACCAATTTACCCTCAGTCCAGAGAAGACCGCAAACGTGTCTAAAATTTTCAGTGCCGCCCGCAAGGATGGACCAGCATCAGCAAGAAATAGTATAAGGTCGTTTGCATATAACGCTAAAAGCTCCTCTATACCCCTTATTTTGAGACCAGAGATCTCCTGTGAGGAGCGGAGGACAATAGCTAGTGGCTCCATCACCAGCGCAAACAGACCCGGAGACAAGGGGCAGCCCTGCCGGGTTCCCCTTCCAATGACAAAGGTCTCAGATACGAGAGGTCCGATCTTAAGGGCCGCTCTAGGGGCATCATATAGTATGCTAATCCACCTGCAGAACTGAGGGCCAAATCCCATCAATCTAAGCACTTCCCACGTGTATCCCCAGTCAACAGAGTCGAAGGCCTTGGCCACGTCTAGCGAGACCAAAGCCCTAGAACTTGCATTATCGTGCGTTAGCTAGAGGTTGGTGAACAACCTACGTAGGTTGGTATCTGTAGATTTGCCAGGTATAAATCCTGTTTGGTCAATGACCAAGGAACCAATAACTTTAGAGAGGCGTGTCGCTAGTACCTTGGTTAATATCTTAAGATCCATGTTTAATAGAGCGATAGGTCTGTATGAGGAGCAAAGGAGAGGGTCCTTGCCAGACTTGGGTAATAGGACTACATGGGCCTCCTTAAAAGTGTCAGGCAGGACTCCATCTTCCAGACATGCTAGGTAGGTGTCCCTGAGCCGGGGGGTGACAGAGTCCACATATCTTTTATACCACTCCGGCCCAGGGGGGCTTGTCATTAGGAAAGGATGTTATTGCCAGCTGTATCTCCATTTCTGTAAGAGGCATCTCCAAATATTCTCTATCCTCCCAGTCCAATTGTGGAAGGCTAAGCCCACCCAGGAGGTCAAGGAGGGAGCCTAGATCATATTCCGGGATCCTACAGTATAGAGTTTTATAGTAGGCAAGGAACTCCTGCAAATTGACGGATCCGTAACTCTCTCCCCATTGTCCGCCAAAATGGCCGGAATGTTAGTTTGTGACCTCTGTTCGGCCACCAACAGTGCCAGAAGCTTGCCATTTTTGTCTCCTCGCTCGAACAGGACCTCTCTCGACTGCCGCAAGGAACACTGTGTCAGCTCCACATGGTGAAGATTAATATAGCGTCTGGCTTGTTTAAGGGCAGCCAACGTGGAGTCCCCAGGTGAGTCCGCGTAGGTCGCCGCTCGAGCTGCTTCCTCATCCTGTAGTAGGTTTAGGATAGCACAGTGCTCCCTACGGACAGCCTTGATACTAGAGATATATTCTACTCTAGTATGGGCCTTGAAGGCATCCCAGACTATCGGAGCAGGTGCCGTGCCAGTATTGTAGTGCCAATAGACGTGTATGGCTGGAGTTACCTTCTCCTCCACTCTCTCCTCTCCCAACGGTGATAATCTCCAGCACCCCGACCTCCTCCCCCCCGGTACCGAAAAAGTCATGGAAAGCTGAACATGATCGGACAGTCCACCAGGGAGGTAGGAGGCGCTAGAGATCATGCCCAGTATAGGCTGGTTGCCAAACGCCATATCTATCCGGGCCGAGGAGCCGTGAGTGTGGGAAATATAGGCATACGCCTTGACCCCAGGGTGTTTCCACCGCCACACCTCCTCCACTCCGGCTGTCTCCGCCCAGGACAGCAATTCAATACCACGTGGTCTAGCCGAGTTGGAGGAATCCAAGGAGGGAACCAGGACATTATTGAAATCTCCAGCCATTAGAATCGGCAAAGGAAGGAACTAAGTAAGTTTTTCGAGGACAGCATATATAAGTTGTACCTGGAAAGGCGGGGGAACATATACACTGACCACGGCCAATGGAGTAGCTTGGATATCTAAAACCACTATCGCAAACCTCCCACCAGGGTCCGTCACAGTGTGGAGGATGGTGCAGGGAAGAGATTTACTATTAAGCACAGAGGCACCCCCGGGAATACGTGGAGTACGTGGCATGCACCGCACGCTGTATCCAGGGGCGCCCCAGGGCCTACACCTTGCTCCCATCTAGATGGGTTTCCTGCAATAGTACAATATGCGGCTTAAGCTGTTTCAGATAATTACATACTAAGTAACGCTTAAACTTGTTATTTAACCCCCTAACATTCCAGGATACCACCGTTATGTCATCCAAACCCATGGTTCTGTATGACACATGGAGACAGTGACATTTCCCGCACAGGCTGCAGGTGGAATCCAGGACAACACACAATCCCCCAGGGCCCAAAAATAACCAAACAACCCCTCTTTCCAGAGAAACACATTAAACAGAACAACAACATTGTCCCCGGGAAGTTTGACCCAGAACCCCAAAACACAGTTAAGTGATGCATCCCCTTACACTAAAGGGCACATACACTAAGGCATATTCTGGTATGCCATAGAAAGTCAAAGTCCTAAAAATGGCACAAAAAAGAAAAAACAGTGTCTGTCCACACTTCAGTGGAGCTAACAGATGTTGCTACACCATAGGATAACATCGTTCAGATACGAGGAGAGTAGAGTACCTCCAGGCCCAGCATGTGATGCAGGAGATCATGCGTAGGGTATGTTTACAAGGTCCTGGGTATCTCAGGTTCCTGAATCCACCATTGACAGGCTTCATGGAAACAGTCACCATGCAGTTTTAGACAATGAAGAATGGGGTGAAGGCAGGCCATCATTGTATAACAACAGGGGAGTATGCCCAGGATCATCCGCCACCATATCATGGTACTGTTGGCTAGGCTTTAAGGTAGGTTTGTCAGGAACAAAACAGTAGAGAAGGCAAAGCCCAACCAAAAAACAAAGGTGAAACATCTCCAGGGTAAGGGCAAACGTGGTATGCTCAACCCAGTGTATCCAACCACTCTGCGGCTGATGTCGGGGTATCGAACATGCGGACTGTTCCAGCATGAGGTACCCTAAGTCTGCTTGGATAGATCATGTTGTACTGGATACCTTATTCTCTCAAAGGCATTCCACGAGGCTCCACAAAGGCATTCCACGAGGCATTCTCATGGCGAAAGTCATGATGATTCCTGGCTGCTGCCAATATGCGGTCTCGAGACATATAATTCAGGAGACGCACCAGAAATGGTCCCGGGGGGCTCCCGGGGGCCCGGTCGACCAGTGGGGACTCTATGAGCAGGCTCATAGAGTCCTTCAAAAAGCAGGCTGCGTGCCCTCCGCTCCTTCTGGTAGGCCTACCACACGCACATTATTCTGCCGCATCCTATTGTCAGAATCATCCACCTTGGCAGCCAGCACCTTCACTGTTCGTTGCAGGTCCTGTATGGAGGTGGCATGATCCTGCACCGAATCCTCCACCGCCGACACCCGCGTCTCCGCCTGTGAGAGTCTGCCCCTGATCTTATCTAAATCATGCCGGATCAGCGTGCATTCCACCGCCAGATGATCTAAGGGGCCACTGCAGGATTCACGGCGCCCCCCTCCATTCCACAGACCGAACCGGAGCACCTACAGGCAACAGGAGATGAGGACTAGATGGCGCAGGAGAAGCGTGGGGCTGCACCCTTGGATTTCTTGCCGCTGCGTTACGGAGTGTCGGTGCGTTTGCCTGAGACATGTCACCCGGTACCGGACACCCACCGGAGCTCAGGTGAGTAAAATCAGGGCTGAACTGGCAGGATATAGGGCGGATGGCTTTAGTGCAGCGACGGAGCTCCTCCAGACACGTCCGCGCTGTTTCACATCCCGGCCACGCCCCCCCCCCCACCCACCTTAGTGGCATATTTAAACCCATTTTTGATTTTCTTTTGGACTTATGAATAACATGTATAAATAGATAAATTAAATTCATTTATCAATTAAAGTGTGGACGTTATTCCATGGCTTTATTCAATAACAGAATTCACTTTTGATTAGTAACACACCTAATTAAATTACATGAGATAGAAAAACTGCTCCTGATAATTTAATTCTCCCCTCAAGACCTTATTAGCATTTCAACCATGGGGATAGGCGGTGTGAACTGTGCTAAACACAGAAACCTAGAAGTATCACTGAGGAATAGAACATTTGCAATGCAATGTGTATGTAACATGGGGTTACCTTCTCCAGAGGCCTTAACCCCTTAAGGCACAGATCACCCATTTCCTTCAGTTCAGAGCAGAGCTCTGCCACCTTGACTCCAGGCTCACCCTTCCACACAGGTCACTGTGGGAGCTCCAACTCCATGAGCTTACAGCGGCTTTGTGTTAGCCTTACTGGGGCTCCCCAAGTTCCTGACACATGGATCTAAAGTTCGAAAGCAACCTGGTGTGGATGCGTAGATCATCACCCACACTATAAGCACCTTGGGAACACTGAGCAGGAGCCAGCCTGGCTGAACCAGATTAACCAGTACCACTACAGAGCAAAAGCTCTTTACGAGTGTCTGCCCTCTTTCCTTCATATATAGGTTCTTCCACCAAAAGTTTTCCATAAGCAAATAAATGTCATTCTTGCCATTCTTTTCAAAAGGTCAATTCTTTACTAGTATAAAATAAAGTTACAGGCTCAGAAAGCATAAAAGGACGCTATTTTTTCCACAGATATTCACTTTATATTTCTTTCCAATAACACAACTCCTTAAGGAGCAACTCTTCTCACAGTTCTAATAGGCATAACATGGCATTCTTCTCCCAATAAAGGTGCTAACATTCTCCTCTTCCCATCTCCACAAGGGAGCAGTCCCAATGCTCAGCACACAGACAGACCAGTACTCCAGGTACTCACGAATTGCTGCTCCGTGCTAGCCCAGTGTGTAAAAAGAGTTGCCCCTCAAACTCTTCCCAGATGTGAAAAACAACCCGACTACCCACCAAAATTTAAATACCACTAACAAACCAAAAGAAATATTGACAAAGAACGGTGCCCAGCAAACTCTGGGCCAGGATTATCCCTCAAAGGGCCTTGCACTGGTGAAACAAGGATGTTGATTGATTATTTATTTCATCAATATGGCTGAGCAATCATTGATTTGACCCAATCAATGATTGATCAGCCATATTTTTTTAAATTATTAAATTTTTATTGACATCAAATTATTGACAATTATTAACAATTATTAGACCAAACCAAGACAGTTTTAGGTGGAAGCACCAAATATAAGACAAACACATATATCTACACCTCTTCCTCGAGTAGGGTTGCCCCATTTGTGCTTCTACACCTTAAAAAAACATAACTCAAGAGAAAACGATCTAACAACGAAAAGGGAAAATAAATTCACAGTTGGTATGCTAGATAGAAAGTAGAGAAAAGGGGGGGAGAGGAAAAAAGAAAGGGAAAGGGGGTGGAATAGTAATATTCGTGCGAGAGCCCATGTAATACAAGCAATATTGCCTTCCATAGCTATATGTGCCAATTTTAAGATCTCCAGTACTCTGGGGGGGGAAGTTGTAATGAGCGTTTTACATCCTACTTATAATTATTATTATTTTATCCATATATTCCAGTATGGCATTTATTTAGCCGGTCAGTTGCGAGTGAAGGGAGGTGACTTTAAAGGCATTCCTCGGGGACCATATGGTTTCAAACAAAGTTATACATTCCTGTCTTGCCAGGGTAAGTTTCCGTCAAGCATAGATAGTCTACTTTATATATCCATTCTGTAATTGTAGGTATAGTAGCAGTATTCCAATATTTAGGAATAAGGAACTTTGCAGCGTTCGATAAGTGCGGCAATAGAGATTTCCTATATCTTGCCGGTGGTGTCTCCGACAGGTGTAATAAGCAGGCCCAAGGGTCCATAGGGGCAGGTTGCCCCATTATGGAGGTGATACGTTGGGTGACTTGTATCCAAAAGGGTTTAATCTTAGGACAAAACCACCATATATGCCCGTGGGTGCCTGTAAAGCCACATCCCCTCCAACATTCCGAAGAATGGGACGGGTGTATTGCATGGAGGCGATCCGGTGTATAATACCACCTTGCAAGTAGTTTAAATGAGGCCTCTACTACATGAGTACTAATAGAAGATACAAAGTTGAGGCTAAGTAGCCGCTTTTTCTGAGAGCCAGTCAAGGTGTTACCCAGTTCTGCCTCCCATTGTGAAATGTATAAAGGATCTTGAGACGTCCGCGAAGAGAGCAATATTTTACACATTTGCGTGAGGCCATGTGTTGGAGAATCAGTTTGTGACAATAATGTCTCCAATGGGTGTCAATTTTCAAAGGATCTAATTGGTTTGGGGAGAGAGGAGACAAAGTGATGTAGCTGGTGATATCGCCAGTTATCCAGAGGTCTAATATCGAACTTATTCTGTATTTGTTGCAGTGAACTAATAAGGCCAGAGTCCTGTATGACCTCATGTAGCTTGGGAGATTTATTAGTAGACCAGTGTCGTAGGCCATTGTCCAGATGGCCTGGGAGTTAAAATGAGTGACCCCGCAGGGGTAGTAAAGGAGAGTTATAGGGGCCCAATAGTTGAGGATATATTTTGGACCAGATAGTTAGAGTGGACCTAGTCAGTGGGGAAGTAGACCTCTGGAGCTCTCCATATCCTGGTGGAATCCAGGGTATCGTCAATAAGGACTGGCCAGCTAAAGAGGATTCCAGATCGACCCACCATTTGCGCCCCAACTGATAGGTCAAATCCAATACTCTATGAAGGGCAGCGGCGTAGTAATATAAGGTAAAGTCCGGAAGGGCCAAACCAACCTCCTGTCTGGTCCTGATGAGAGTCTGTCGAGAAATCCTGGCTCTAGACTGATTCCAAATATATTTATCAACCTCTTTACGCAGGGACCTAAAGTAACATTCTGGTAAGGAGATAGGCAGCGTTTGCAGCAAATATAACACCCTTGGCAAAACTTTCATTTTAATAGCATTGATCCTACCTGTCAAAGTGAGGTAAGGTCGATCGTTAGTCCACTTAGACCAGTCTGACTTTATGCTATTCAATAGTGGGATATAATTATACTGCATCAAATCTGAGAATTTAGAAGTCAGATTTATGCCCAAATATTTCAATTTGCAAGATTTCCACATGAAAGGTAATGAACAGCGTAAATGTTGGCATTCCTGAGGGGAGGCCGTGAGATTCAATATTTCAGATTTGAGTAAGTTAATATTAAAATTTGAGACCAAGCCAAATTGTTCAAATTCCTTAAGAAGGTTAGGTGTTGAAGTTCTAGGCTGTCTCACAAAAAAGAGAATATCATCTGCGTATGCTGCTATTTTATTCTCATAACCTTGCACTTCAATACCCTTAATATTTACATTATTCCTGATAGAGATAAGCATAGGTTCCAAAGATAGTGCAGATAAAAGGGCATCCCTAACGGGTGCCGTTGTGAAGTTGAAAAACTTGGGACAGGCTACCGTTAACCTTAATTTGTGCCGTGGGTTTGTGATAAAGGGTCTTAATTGAGTGTAACATTCTAGGGCCTAGCCACATGTGTTCAAGTGTGGCATTTAAAAAGTCCCAATCGACTCTATCAAACACTTTTTTAGCGTCGGTAGAAAGAATCATAGTCGATAGGGTTGATATAGAAGCGTGTTTAACCAGTGTCAGTGCACGTTGCGTGTTATCTCTGGCCTCCCTGCCCGGTATGAACCCTGACTATTCTGCTGAAATAAGATGGGATAATAATGGAGCCAGGCGATTGGCTAAAAATTTTGGCGTATAATTTAATAGCAGCATTAGTAAAGAGATAGGCCTGTAACTACTACATACAGTTGGGTCCTTGAGGACTGAGATATGAGCGTGTAGCGTAGCGGGATCAGGGGGTCTACCAGTGGGGAAAGTATTTAAGTACGTGCATAGGTGAGGTATTAGTGTTGTTTGAAAGACTTTATAGTACTTTAATGGAAACCCATCTGGGCCGGGGCTTTTCACTGTCGATGATGTGGTTATAGCCTTTGTTTAGTACGTGTTCCGATATTGGGGCTTCTAGGGACAGCATAGTCGTCTGATCAATTTGAGGGAAAGAGAGATTAGCCAGGTACGTACGAATTAAATTGTCATGTATTTTTTTAAGTTGTTTAGAGCAGTGCTCCCCAACCTTTTTATCGCCGCGGACCGGTCAACGTTTGATAATTTTACCGCGGCCTTAGTGAGGGCTCTCCTGTGGCCACACCAGCCAGTTTGCCCGCAGCATATCCCGTCACTGAACCCCCTGCGCTAAATGAAGCCCCCGGCCGCAGGTGCAGTGACTCCCTCCACCGCCTCTCTGCCACCTGCACCGCTACAGATGCGGCTCTCTAATAGTGCAGCCGCTCGCTTCTCAAGGGTATACTGAGGCGATCCGGGCTGGCTGGAGCAGACAGATGCGGCCCTCTAATCATGTATGTTAGACAGAGAGCCTCCCGAGTACCCCTTGAGGAGTGAGCGGCCGCACGATTAGAGAGCCGCATCTGTAGCGGTGCATGTGGCAGAGAGACGTTGGAGGGAGGGAACCATTGCACCTGCGGCCGGGGGCCAGGCTAACAGTGATGTGATCGCTAACAGTGATGTGATCGCCTGTGCCGCCTGTTGTCTTCACAGCACACACGCCGGAGCATACAGCTGTCCCTTCTCTGTGTCACAGACTTTACTGCAGTTCATTGTACAAAGTTTTTACAATGAACTGCAGTAAAGTCTGTGACACGGAGCTGGGCAGAGCAGAGTCGGAGCGCTGCTTTGCCTGCGGCCCGGTACCATTTGATCCACGGACCGGTACCGGGCCGCGGCCCGGGGGTTGGGGACCACTGGTTTAGAGGGATCGGGTCTCACATTATATAATTTAGAATAGAATTCCCTAAAGGATTGGGCTATCTCTTTCTTGTAGTATGTGATAGTGTCTGCCACAGTCAACTTTAGGAATAAAACCAGCATTTTGACGGGCTCGTAAAAGACGGGCCAGTCGTCTGCCTGGCTTATTTCCAAATTCATAGGTTTGTTGGAAAAGATAGTTCAAGGATCTAGTATATTTAGTTTGTAGAACCTTACGTAATTCTTCACGTGCTTCAGATAGTTCCTGGAGAAGGGCTTCTGCTAGGGATTGTTTGTGTGCTCGCTCTAAAGTGGTTATCTTATGAGTCAATCAGCCATATTGATGACAAAAAATCATAGGATCTGGATGGAAAAATTCAGTTGTATCCAGCTGTAGATCCATCTCACAGTCAATATAATAACCAGATCAAAGTGTACAAAAGCTCTATTGGCAGTGCATGGACCTCTATGGGATGCTTCAGATGAAATGCAGGAGGTGCAGAAAATAAAAAGCCCCTGGCCAAATATTGAGAAACCACAAAGCGTTTGTTTTATCATACACTGCAAAAGGACACGCCAATTTGTTTTTAACAGCCCTCCTTTACTGGGGCTTAAATTGCTAGATAGAATCTAGATGGGTTGATAAGAATCTAGGACGTGGATGGCTTAAAAATGATAAACATGAAAATCTGAATGGCGGGCTTACCTTAAGTGTACCACACATAAAAACAAAAATGTTTTACAGCTTACTAGTTAGATAAGGTGCCTGTATTAGTTTTCTTATTTTCAGGATTTGTTGCTTTTTTTTTTCACCTGGCAATCCTGTGAATAACAAACTTAGGGGCTCATTTGTCAAATTTCCAATACTCGTCAGTGCCAAAATGGGGCACTAGTGCTGGTGGACAGCATCTGTCTGGCTGTACGCTGGACAGAGCTTTTATAAATGAACACCCTATTGTCCCTTGGTGGCTATATTCACTCCTCCACTCTATCTATGAAGACAACCATGGTTGCCAACCAAGCTGGACTTCAAACATGTTTGTCTTTGTTCATCTTCATTAACTGGCAGTTAGGCCTGGTTCACACCTGAACGTTTTGTAGCGCATTCAACACTCTACGAACGCTCTACAAAACGCTCAAACATGAAAATCCCATTGTTTTCTATGGGTATGGTTCACACCTTGCCGTATTTCAGCCCGTCTGAACGTGCTACAAAACGGCCTACGCCTGAAAAGGTACATGAGCTTCTTTGCTGCGTTTTTGGTGCGCGTTTCCATTGGGATACAGCCAAGTAGCCCTCGGATCGCGCGTTTGTTGCACGTTTTTTTTCTGCGAATCGCAGTAGAAACGTGCGACAAACGCGCATATATCGATACGCCTAGGTGTGAACAGAGCCTTAAGATTACTAGTTTCTAAAAGAAAGATAAGATTGTTCTTGCTGTCTGCTCAGCCCACAGCAAGTGGGCCCTGCTTTTCTGCAAGATCAACAGGTATTTTCTGTACTTTCCAAAACAATAAAAACCAATGCTGCCACCACATCATTACAGGTAAGCTACATTATATTACATTTTTGTTCTTCGGTTTAGTTATCCTTTTAGGATTGTCTTTTTACAGGCATTTGCATTTTGTGTCCACCGATCTATACAGTAGATCTGCCTTAAATCTATTGTGCAATCCTCTGTCATTCTGCCAGCAGAGGTTGACATGAGTCAGCACAATCTTTTAATTAACTCCTTTCAAAGCAACAAAGCAACAGCAGGAATCTTAGCATGCTGTTTAACACCAACAAATTCATAATTTGATTCCTCAAGTTTGTAAAAGCCATTTGAATCCAGGCCTCATTTACTCACTGTGCTTATTTCTGGGGGCGGATTCCTGTCATCTGTCTCTATCTGGAGGTAATCGATCCATGTTTGATTACATCCGAACACAGGCTGACAGTAGCATTGATTTGTACAAGCTGGGCGGCTGCAACTGTCCGCCACCACCTGTGATCCCTGCAGAAATCTGCCTCCGGAAATGAACGCCTTGTGAATGAGGCCTAACACAAGAAAATATTGAATAATCCAAATAGAAGTTTTATTTATGGTAAATACAATGTGTAAAACATAGTTTTAGGTATACTAATATAGTATCAATGTACATGGGGATCACCTTAGCCAAATGTGAATTGATCCATTTTGTAAAGGTTCTCTTTTGCACTGCTTCTTGTTCATCTGTGGAAGAAAAATAACACTGAATTAGCACAGAAGGGGACACAGTGTCAATAAAGGAATGATTTTGTATTAGACTAAGCAATGCTTCTTTAAAATGTGCATTATACAATCCCTTATAACTTATTATACATAAAACATGTGGAATGGTGACTGGAAGAAAAAGCATAGAATTTAATTTCTCTATTGTAAGTGCATAGTGTTTATCCCAGTGCGATAGTATATGAATCGTATACAAAGGGCGGAATTATAACTTTTTCTGGCTATACTATCTATGGGGACATTATCAGCCTTGTTTTATAAGACATATCCAATATTAAACAAATAATAAAACAGAAGCTTTAACTTTGTAAATATTCCGAAAAAAGAAAAACAAAACTGACTAAGGTTAATGTCAGATGGGTGTCTCTGTTGTTAGCGATCCTGCCACTGGTGATTTGTCGAAATCGAGAGCGGCAGGATCTATAAGAAGCTGCCTTATTGTCCCTATGGGATCACTCACTCTGTAGCTGACGAAGCGAGAAGTCTCTCCCACCGCTAGCGGTCAAATTCCAGGCAGTTCAGACCAGTATCAGAGTGACATGTCCCTGCATATGGCTACAGATTGAGCAATTGCATAGAGACAGAAAGGCAGCCTCTTTAGAGAAAGACCCTACCTACCCTAGCGGCAGAATCGCCCGTCTCACATCAGCCTACAAACTGCTATAGTAACCTTTTAAAAGAAAGAAGATACAAATCTTGCATGAGAACCTCAACAAAAATAGCCATTATATTGTATATTGTAAATGATATTTATAAATACATGTCAACTGCCAATGCCAAAGCACATTACACAGCCATGGTCACCTGTTTTCATTGTCAGTAAACTTACCCTGAAACATGACATGCAGGCAGCACTGAAGTGCATTCATGTGGAGAGAGAGTGGCAACAAAAAGGGTGCAGGAGATCAGCAGTGCCATTATTTATTGTACAAAATGATTTAGCAAAGTAAATAAATTCAGGTAGAGTTCGAATTAACAATTATTATAGGTATCTTAGGCAACACAAGGTGTCTGGATCTTCACTTGTATTGTTACCTTAGAGCAGAGGTGGGCAACTCCGGACCTCCGGGTGTTCTTTTCCCACAAATCCCAACATGCCTCTGCCTATGGGAGTGATGCCTGTAACTTTCAGCCTTGCATTGCCTCATGGGACTTGTAGTTCCACAAGGGCTGGAGGGCCGGAGTTGCACACCCATGCTTTGCACACTTTTTAGGTCATAACAAGTTCACTTTAAACGAACACAACCCCTAAAGATTCTTACATGATTATTGCTGGTAACCTCTTATTTTCAAAACTGGTCATATGCAGAAAAAGTGAAAAACATCTATAACGGATATGTACATATGACCAATGAATCTCTCATCAGAGCCGGCTGTGTCATTAATCATAAAGCTAGTGATATGTCTTTCCTTCCCTCAGCAGGAAAAAGATGCAGACATCATTGTTGTTAAAATAAACCTGGATATACAAATCTCCCCACAACTTCTCTTCCATCTAGACGTTGTCTACAGCACTGGAGTATTTTCCCTATGAAATATTAATATGCCTTCCATGAAGAGAAATTAGTTGGTAAATAATTGATTTGTTCCCCATGAATTTCCTTTATAGAAAGAGAAAGAAAGGAAAGAAATGGAATGTTTTACTGAAAAGCCATCCACACAGTTTGGCGTTGACCATAATCCTTGTTAGGAACAGGTCCTGTTGAAGAACCCTAAGCTCCCTAACAGGTGATTTCAGCTTATACTATATCGTTTTCAAACAGAGCTCAAAAATTATAATCTTATAATGACGTATTGGTAATAGTGAAAGTTGTAGACAGGTAGGGGATTACATTTCAGGGACTAGCTTGTTATTGGTATCTGGAGCCTTAAAGGAGAACTATGGGGTCAGTGTTTTTCCCCATAGTTCTCCTTGGGGTAACGGGAGGACACAAACTAGCATCCTCCCGTTACCCTAAGCTCAGTATACCGCAAGCTACAGCTCGCGGTATACTGAGACGCTGCACCTGGAGCGGATCCCGACTTAGATGACGGGATCCGCCCAGCTGCGTGAGTGACAGCTGGCTCTGCCTATCTAGAGGCAGAGCCAGCTGTACCCGCCCCCTCCCCCGTCCGTTCCGCCAGTCAGCGCTGGCAGATCGGAGCGGGGAGAGGGGAATCCAGCCCCTCCCCCTGTCACGGCAGAGAGCCGTGACAGGATCGAGAGGTGAGGGAACCCGGTATGTGTTCTCTCACCTCCCGATCTACTGAGCCGACCTGTGACAGTCTCATTGTCACAGGTCGGCTTAGAACTATGAGGTGAGTGGAAATCACTCATGTCATAGTTCTCCTTTAAAGCCGGTAAACTTGGCCCAACAGCAACAGATGTCCTTAAAAAAGAACTTCAGGCAAACATAAAACGTACCTTTGCTGTGTGGCTACCCCCACACTGCAAGGGTCAAGTACTCGTTTGGCTCAAATATAGCTGTATTACCCACCCGATGCCCCCTCTTACCAGCTCTCTCTGGGCTGCTAGACCGGTCCCTGCAGCCTCTTTTTCCCCAAGCTCCGGTGGTCTAGGGACCGTTGACGTCATCATGTCCATTGACCTGCATTGGACTTGAGGAAACCGAGGGAAATTTTGCAGACAGAGTGTAGGGGGAGAGAGGTAAGCTGACCGCCAGGGGACCAGAAATCAGGTGAGTATATCTGCTTTATTTGTGTCCCCCAGTTAAAAAAAAGAGCACTTAATCCTTGCAGCACAGGTAAGTTTTTTCTTAACCTGGAGTTCTTCTTTAAAGAATATGTGGAGGCAATGACAAAGGACAGTATCCTAATAAAACAACCTTACTACAGCTCCAAAAAAAAATCCAATTAAAAATAAAATGATTTACCTTGTTTTATAAATTGAACTCTATGGTCACGTGACAACAAAGCTTTCTTACCCATCCCTCCTACCCAGTGCTGGGGGGAATGTCTCCATTGTCTGAGGCTGTCTGTGTTTGGTGTGGTCAAAGGAAGGTAGGGGAACTGGCTATTTGCTAGTAATAGACAGTACACAGTGGCAGAAGAAGCCACGTGTACAAGATAGTTTCCTATAAAAGAATTGCAAAACTTCTAAATTAATTTTAAAGTAACCATACTAATTTTGGTGTGTGTGAGAGATAGCATAATGAACATGATGGTGCACCTGTAAATCCATGGAATACATAAAGAGGTTAATTGCCCTACTTGAGTGCCCCATCTACATGCCTCCATAGAAACCAAGATGATTATATCAGGACATGGATTCCGAAACAGTTGCATTGAAAACCTGTATTATGCAGGACTATATATTTGAAATAAGAATAGTCTACTGATCATTGGTCTACAATATAACCACTACTTAAAAGCTAATTTAAAGTATATCTAAAGCCAAAACCTGTTTTTTTAATAAGGAGGAGTTAAAACCATTTATGTTTTTGTGCTCCATTGGGGAGATTTCCCTTCACTTCCTGTCCCATGGACAGATCAGGAAACGAGAGAAAATCTCTCCAAAGTAAGACCGGCCATATATAGGACTCAAATGAAATTCATACAGTGAGTGGCCCTGCCAGATCGACAAATGTAGATTTTCAGCCAAAAAAGTGACCGCAACCAATCTACTGCAATAACTCTTCATGTAGTTTGTGAACTGTTGGCCTACATGACCATAACTGATTACCATTTAGTTTGCTAATGTGCTGTATCTGGTTTGCTCTACTACCTACAGTAAATGCCCCTTTCATTCACTGAAATCCATGGTCACGTGACGTTCCACCACTGAGTCTTCCTTCTACTTCTAGGCACAACCTTCTTCAGGTATTCGCATCACTACCTAAATAGCGTGAAAACTTTCTATTGGCTGTTCAGCACCAGGGTCCTTTTAGGATCCAGAACAGGGAACTCAGCGGGGATGTCAGCAAAAGGGGACTAGGCAGCATGGGCAAATCTACATTGCTGCATTACCTGTCCCCTTCACCCAGAAAAGGGGTTGGTAAGGGACCCAGAAGGCAGGCCTAGGGTAGTAAAACACTGCTTCACAAGGTATGTAAACAAACAAACAAACAAAACAAAACACTGCAGTGCTAATTAATAAAGCATTTGCACAGCATTACTGCCACTAGATGGAAATTGCTATGCTCCTCGGCTCCATCTAGAGGCATTAATGTCACACAAGTGTCATCCGCCCAGCTGTTACGCTTTAAAATCACCCCCTAATTGGGTGAAAGGGGGAGGTCAGAGGGGTGTTACTCTTTGGCCAGAAATGTGCTTTAACATGTTAGGACAACTTGTATGTGTACACTGAGTTGGGTAACCTATATGGTTGTACTGTCTTGTTGGGTTCCAAGCCCTACTCCATAAAAAGCATGGTTTCCATACACTGAACTGATGATGGGCAAAAAGCCTGAGACAGCTGTATGTAGTTTGGAATAAATGCTCTACAATATTAGGGTATTTTTGCACTGTTTATTAACGGTTCTGGATGTATATCTGGCTGATGGGGCATAAAGGAATCATTTACATGGCTCTGCCCACAGTCCTTAAATGAGGACTAATCCTCTTATTTTTGGGATATGCAATTGCATTAGACATGTGAATACCTTCTGTTCTAGGAAGGCTTTAGTATCCATTGTTCTAATAAATCGGTCACTGGACTTTCTTCCTATGGTGTGAATGTAAGCTCTGTAGTGCAGCTTCACATCCAACAAAAATACAACAACTGATAAACCATACAATAGCTGGTGACTTGTATAAACAGCACACAGCTCCAGCACAAAAGGAAGTGCCCTCCTAACCTTGTGTAAAAAGCTTTATCTCGCCCTGACGTCCCCAGAAGTGACTATTGATTTTCTTGCTGGCCTCAGTACTCAGCCTAAATAATGGAGTGATGGTAGTCAAGTGATTATCCTTAGCTGGATTTCATTATGGGAGAACAGAAAATTGGAACACTCGCTGGACAGAATAGTCATTGTTTTTACATACCAATCCTGGCTAAGGATATTACATAACCATCCTTGATACAACAACAGCAGGCTTGTTTTGTGCATGTTCAGCCGAAATAGAATAGAAGAAATGGCCAGCTATTCCTGAAGCCATGGACAAAATCCCAGTATAACGCAATTTAAAAGCAGCCATACCAGTGAGATCTTTGCTAATAATAAACGATCAATACCATGATCAATTCCTATTGACTGTATGGGAGTAGGAATTGATCATGTGGAACCTTTCAGACTTGTCTTCTTCTATGGCTCAATGACATGATAGCACATGTAATAACATGTAATAACGTATATTAAACTTGCCATACATTCTTACTAGATCCCCAAAACACACACATATACATTAAAAAAAAAACATGCCTGCACTATAGCACATCCAAATGCACCGTGGTGAAAACTCAAGAGGGAATTTATCAAAACTGGAGTGAACAAAATCTGGAGCAGCTGTGCATGACAACCAATAACCTTCTCTCTTTCGTTTTCAAATTTTAACGGAACAAACCGAAGAGAGAAGCTGATTGGTTACCATGCACAGCTGCTCCAGATTTTGTCTGCTCCAGTGTTGTGGTACACTGTGTTGACAAAAATGGTGCAGGAATGATTTTATGCATTGAGGCTTGTTGAAGGCTCATTCAAAATAATTAGGTTGCCATAATGCAACGTGCAAAATAGTCTATAGAAACTGGATGATCTCCTCTATTTGCAAGGAATTTTACTCTCAAATAAAATTGCACATTATGCTACAAAACTGATTATACCAGTTATCTAGATCAGTCTTTCTCAACTGTCTTCTAGCTTCCTCAAAGTTGCTGTCACATTTTCACATAGTGTTATGTGTTTCTGTGGTGCAGACGTTCTTGCCACCAGAACCAGAGAAACCCATGACACTAATCCAGGGCAAGCGACATTCAGGACTGCTCCCAACATTCAGATAAGGACAGAAGTCCGCCTCCATCCATACCTGCTCCGCCTCCTTCCCTCTGCCGCAGCTGCACTGACATGAAGATTAGAGGGTAGCTACCTAATGTAAAAGGTAGGTCTGATGTGAATGGGGGAATTGATGTGAAAGGAGAACTCTGATGTGAAAGGGGGACTCTGCTGTAATTGGGGGACTCTGACGTGATTTTGAGACTCTGATGTGAAGAGACTCCTGGTGTGAATGTGGAACAGTGATGTGAAAGGGGGACAGTGATTTGAAAGGGGACTCCTGGTGTGAATATGGGGCTCTGATGTGAAGGGGGGACTCTGATGCATCTGCGTCCTTATGCAGGAACCCGGACCCACACACATGTGCAGGTTTGGATGTGCACGTGACTGCGTTTAATTTAGTGCAGTAGCGTCGTCCCATAGGGAAGGACAGGCGGCTGTGCAGAATTGCACACAGCAGAACCTGTCCCGTATGGGATTGGGTCTTTTCACGGGCGAGCATGCCGTACAAATGTGTACGACCATCTGAATAAGCCCTAAAGCTGCACGTTTGTTAAAATTATTACCTCTAATGATGTGCCCCATTGGTGGCTGGCACCTTTATTAGGTAACAACTAACTTTCATTCTAACACTGCTGTAAGCATCAAACTTCCAGGGCTGACATTTACAGTTCCAGCTATAGCATAGTACATACAGTGAAGGTCTCATTTTCCATCTCATATATTTAGAAAACGACTTGTATGTATTTTTTTTTGTTTACTGAATGCAGGTGGTCTGTGAATGGAGGCAGGAAGGATGAGCAGCATGTACTCCCCTCATCCAATCACAGTACACCTTCTATTCTGTGAAAAGAATGCAAAATGTTTTCTGAATGGATGAGCTAGAGAATCATCAACCAGCTTTCCTTCACTATATATACTTTGTTAGAGCGGGACTGTAAGCTTCAGAACTGGAATTAAAGAAATGTAGAGTTTTTACCTAACACAGCAGCCATCCACCAATCAGACACATCATTAGGATTAAATCATTTTCTACATCGTATGAATTAAATACAAATTAGCTAAACTAGTTTTTCTTCTGATGTCACCATACGCATTAGAGTCACCATATACATGAGGGTCACCATACACATTTGGGTCACCATGCACATAGTTACATAGGGGTTTATTGCCGATCCAGATGTTGGATCGGCTGAGTCGAACTCCTTCTGCACTTCGGGTCGGCCGAACATGCTGAGCATGTTCGACCGACCCGAAGCCACACGAAGCAACTCGAAGTACGGCTGATTTCAGCCGATGTACGGCTGAAATTAGCCGTACCAGCCTGAAGTGAATAGCCGAACAGTGTTCGGCTCACTTCACTTCAGATCAGTCATTCACTCGGCTGCTCTCGGCAGCTTCGTGAATACACCCCATAGTATTTGAGGTTGTATAAAGACACAGGCCCATCAATTTCAACCTTATATGTAAGTGTGTGTATAGTGCGTGCGTATGTGTATGCGAGTCCCTGTGTGGTTCTAGGTTTTAAACGTACCTATACCCCTGTATGTTAGGGTCTCTGAGGAAGGTATCTAAATGCTTTTGGAATGATTCAATACTCTCAGCTGATACCACTGCTTGTGGCAGAGAGTCCCAGCATTTAACCACTCTGACTGAGAAGAAGCCCCTACAACCTTTGTGGTTAAATCTTTTCTCTACCAATTTTAAGTGGTGGCCTCTAGTGCTTGTTACGGAGTTTACTGTAAAAAAGTTTACTGCTGTTGTTGTTTACTGATGTTGTCATCACCACTAAACATTTTGTACATTACAATCATGTCCCCTCTTAATCTCCTCACTTCCAGCATGAACAAGTCTAAATTTAGCAACCTCCTTTCATAGCTTTGGTCCTCCATCCCCTTAATTAGTTTAGGGTCACCATATACATTAGAGTCACCATACACATTAGGGTCACCATATAAATTAGAATCACCATACACATTATGGTCACCATATTAAATAGAATCACCATACACATTAGGGTCACCATATACATTAGAATCCCCATACACATTAGGGTCACCCTATACATTAGAATAACTATACACAATAGGGTCACCATATAAATTAGAATCCCCATACACATTAGGGTCACCATATACATTTGAATCACCATACACATTAGGGTCACCATATACATTAGAATCACTATACACATTTGGGTCACCATACACATTAGGGTCACCATACATATTAGGGTCACCATACACATTTGGGTCATAATACATGTTAGGAGCACCATACACATTAGAGTCACCATACATATTTGGGTCACTATACATGTTAGGGTCACCGTATACATTAGAGTCACCATACACGTTAGGTTCACCATATACATTAGAGTCACCATACACCTTTGGGTCACCATACATGTTAGGGGCACCATACACATTACACTCACCATACACATTAGGGTCACCATACACATTAGAGTCACCATACATATTTGGGTCATTATACACGTTAGGGTCACCATACACATTAAAGTCACCATATACGTTACGGTCAGCGTACACATTCGAGTCACCATACACATTAGAGTCACTATAGACGTTTGGGTCACCATACACATTTGGGTCACCATACACATTTGGGTCACTATACACATTAGGGTTACCATACATGTTAGGGTCACCATACACGTTAGCGTCACCATATACAATAGGTTCACCATACACGTTTGGTCACCATACACAGTAGGGTCACCATACACATTAGGGTCACCATACACGTTAGGGTCACCATACACATTAAAGTCACCATATACGTTACGGTCAGCGTACACATTCGAGTCACTATACACGTTTGGGTCACCATACACATTTGGGTCACCATACACATTAGGGTTACCATACGTGTTAGGGTCACCATACACGTTAGGATCACCATATACAATAGGTTCACCATACACGTTAGGGTCACCATGTACAATAGGTTCACCATACATGTTTGCTCACCATACACTGTAGGGTCACCATATACATTAGGATCACCATACACATTTGGGTGACCTTACATGTGATGGTCACAGTACATGTTAGGGTCCCCATACACGTTAGGTCACTAATTTACAAAAAAACACAAGAAAGAGCGCTACTACCTGATATTGAATGGCATCTATTCATGAGAGAAGGAACAAATATATATGACTTACAGTTGGAAGTCTGCAAATGTGTCGAGGATGGTGAAACAAGGAATGGTGTACAGAGGGAGTCCAAGAACAAAATACTGCAGCACTGGATGGATGAGGGAGCGCTGTGGAGTTACCTAGCGGCACGCGTGCACGGCTGGCCAGGCCGGGCCACGGCGGCTGAGGGGGGAAGGACCGCGGCGGTTGTGGAACCGGGACCGCGAGCGGCTGTGTTCGGTGCGTGTGTAGTGGAGTCAAATCGATGGGCAAAGTGGACGCTGTGCACAGACGGGCTCGCTGTATCGTGATGACTACGCGTTTCGAGGCACAACCTCTTTGTCAAGTCTTAGGGCAAAGACCTGGCCAGCCGTGCACGCGTGCCGCTAGGTAACTTCACAGCGCTCCCTCATCCATCCAGTGCTGCAGTATTTTGTTCTTGGACTTCCTCTGTACACCGTTCCTTGTTTCACCATCCTCGACACATTTGCAGACTTCCAACTGTAAGTCATATATATTTGTTCCTTCCCTCATGAATAGATGCCATTCAATATCAGGTAGAAGCGCTCTTTCTTGTGTTTTTCTGTTTACCACTCGAATTGGCAGGGTCCTCTCCCTGCTAGTGAGAGCCTGCACACCATAATTCATAGCCCATGTTTTTTCCAGTAACCAATCATGAGTTGTGCGCTTATGTTTTTTCGTTTTGTTGCATTCACTAATTTACAAAACAATTAATGTGTTTTTTACACAGGATCTTTCTGCAAACATCTGTTAGAAAGATCCTGTATAGATAATCAGTAATTTCATTACATCTGTGTGTATGAGCAAGAAATGAGATTGTACAACCAGATTGTAGTGTGTGGTGAGCTTTAAAGGAGAACTATGAGGTGAGTGCTTTTCACTCATCCTCATAGTTCTAGCCGACCTGTGACAATGAAACTGTCACAGGTCGGCTCAGTAGATCCGCAAGTGAGCGAACACATAACGGCGTTCGTTCACTTCTCGATCCTGTCACGGCAGAGAGCTATGACAGGGGAGGGACTGGATTTCCCCCTTCCCCGCTCCGATCCTCCAGCGCTGACTGGCGGAATGGACGGGGGCGGGTACAGCTGGCTCTGCCTCTAGATAGGCAGAGCCAGCTGTCACTCACGCAGCTGGGCGGATCCAGACATAATTGTTGGGATCCGTTTCAGCTGCAGCGTCTCAGTGTACCGTGAGCTGTAGCTCGCGGTATACTGAGCTTAGGGTGACGGGAGGATCCTAGTTTGTGTCCTCCCGTTACCCTTCGGAGAACTATGTGGAAAAGCCCTAACCCCATAGTTCTCCTTTAAGCTCTCTATACACATTACAATCTGATTGTACAATCTCATTTAGATGTACCAACAAGTATTTAGTGCAAGGCCCTGTCTGATTGGATACAGATTCGTTGAATAGATTAGGTAGGTCCTCATATTACATAGTTTTGGAAGATCTAAAGTTAATTGCCCAAATATTATAGGGTTAGATTGTATCATGTATGGTGACCCTTGAAGTGACCATACACTATGCAATCTGATTGTACACTCTTCTTTATAAATATCATCAACTATCTAGTATAAAGGCTTGTCTGATTGGATGCAAATGGTACACATTGTTCAGCTGTGTTCTCATATTACATAGTTTTGGTAAATCTGAAAGAGATTGTACAAAATTGTACAATCAGATTGAATTGTGTATGGTCAGCTTTAGACACTGCACATTCGGGGGGAAAAACAACCTACAAGTTGCAAAAAAGAACAAAAAATGTTTTATAAAGAAAGAAAAAAGGGAGAATGACATAGAAATCAAGCTGCGTTACTTTGTAAATCTACCCCCACTGTGTAATTACAAGTCAACGCATACACCATTAATTAGCAGCCAGTGAAATAACAACGATTAATTAGGTAATAAAAACAACGATTAAAAGTATTCGCTGACTTACCCCGGAGATACTGAAAAAACCCGGTAACCAAATTCACAGAAGTGACCTTCCGGGTACCAACTTCTCTGTACAAAGCCATAGCAGCCCACCCCAGTCTACAAGTAAGACAGCAGCTGGGCTTGTCTGGTTACTGGAAGCCATTAATCCCACAAAGCATGTTGGCTTCCTCCACTTTCTGAATCAGTCTGACAATAGGAGAGCAGAGAATCCCATCCGCAGGGAGACTGAGAGGCAGCTGTTCTGTCATAGTGAGCGTTGCTCCATCTCCTGCCACCATTGTGTCTTCCTGATGTGCAATTCCATCTTCCCAAAGGACAGCCAATCGCTTCCCAGGAACCAGTGATGTCAGCAACCTACTTAATCTATCATGTGCTCAGGACAGCCCAAGGAAAACAAGCCGTTACGCTGAAGCAAGCAATTTTCTGCACACATCAGATGATGCTGCTTGGAGAGTACAGGGAAAGGATTGCATGTCAGAGGAGGTAAGGTTGTTGGATGATAGCGGCTATCATTTCACACAAATCAGTGCAAAACTATTCT
>NW_017306718.1:709007-746706 GCF_000935625.1 Nanorana parkeri | reverse complement strand
AGCGTAGTATTTACTATAATATACTGCTAACAGCCCTCCAGCTGTTGTGGAACTACAAGTCCCATGAGGCATTGCAAGACTGACAGTTAGGGGACATGAATCCCAGAGGCAGAGGCATGCTGGAATTTGTAGTTAAAGTGACACTAAACTTAGGAGTTAAACCTTTAAAAAAATATAAGTACCTTAACTATTAACAAAAAATTTACTTTATTTGTGTATCTGTATTACTCAGATGTAGATCCTCAAATCATCTCTGAATTGGTGATTACACTGACCTTCCTTCTGGAGGGTGGCTACTTTTGTTCCTCATGGTCTCTGTGTGTGTTGTAACGTAGTCACCACTCCAAGCTCACTCCTGTGATGGACTACAATGTTATGTTTAATTTACTCATTTTTATTGAGATTGTAGTCCATCAGAGGAGCGAGCTTGGAGTGGTGACTACGTTACAACACACACAGGGACCACGGGGAACAAAAGAAGGAAGGACATTGTCCGTATGAATTCGGAGAAGATTTGAGGATCTACAGCTGAGTAATACACAAATAAGATACAGTTTTGGTAATAGTTAAAGGAGAACTATGAGGGGAGTGCTTTTCACTCACCTCATAGTTCTAGCCGACCTGTGACAATGAGACTGTCACAGGTCGGCTCAGTAGATCGGGAGGTGAGCGAACACATACCGGGTTCGCTCACCTCTCGATCCTGTCACGGCTCTCTGCCGTCGTGACAGGGGGAGGGGCTGGATTCCCCTCTCCCCGCTCCGATCTGCCAGTGCTGACTGGCGGAACGGACGGGGGAGGGGGCGGGTACAGCTGGCTCTGCCTCTAGATAGGCAGAGCCAGCTGTCACTCACGCAGCTGGGCGGATCCCGTCATCTACGTCGGGATCCGCTCCGGCTGCGGCGTCTCAGTATACCGCGAGCTGTACCTCGCGTATACTGAGCTTAGGGTAACGGGAGGACGCTAGTTTGTGTCCTCCCGTTACCCTAAGGAGAACCATGGGGAAAAACACTGACCCCATAGTTCTCCTTTAAGCTACTTGAATGCATTTTTTTAAGATTTAAGTGTCAGCTTAAAGTACTAGGAATGGTCATAAATATACTTTTCTTTCTAAAGCATTGTATTTTCTGCACTGCTAACTATAAGACAAATACCTGCAAGACTAATATGGTTAAGCTGAACTCTGGGAAAAACTAGTTTAGCTAATTTGCATTTAATTCATTCATGTAGAAAATGAATTAATCTTAATGATGTGTCTGATTGGTGGATGGCTGCTGTGTTAGGTAAAAACTCTACATTTCTTTAATTCCAGTTCTGAAGCTTACAGTCCCGCTCTAACAAAGTATATATAGTGAAGGAGAGCGGGTTGATGGTCCTCTAGCTCATCCATTCAGAAAACGTTTTGCATTCTTTTCACAGAATAGGTGCTCTGTGATTGGATGAAGGGAGTTCATGCTGTTCATCCTTCCAGCATTTTCTGCACTGTATGTACTATGCTAGAGCTAGAACTGTAAATGCCAGCGCTGGATGTTTAATGCTTACAGTAGTGTCAGAATTGAAGTTAGTTTTTACCTAACAAAAGTGCCAGCCACCAATGGGGCACATCATTAGAGGTAATAATTTTAACAAATGTGCAGCTTTAGGGCTCATTCAGATGGTCGTAAACATGTGTACAGCATGCGAAAAGACCCAACCCCATAAGAGACAGGTGCTGCATGTAATTCTGCACAGCAGCTGTTTCCTATGGGAGGATGCAACTGCACTTAATTAAACGCAGTCATGCGCACACCCAAACCTGTCAATCTGCGCGGGTCAGGGTTTCTACACAAGGACGCAGACAGTGTGTGTCCAAGTGCAGGCACCCAGCCTTGCACATATGTGCAGGTTTGGGTGTGCATGGAATTGCGTGTAGACGTGCACTCCCATAGGGAAGCACCTATCTCTTCCAGGCTTGAGTCTTGTTACGGGTGTGCACGCTGTTAGGGATGTGTACGCCTGTCTGAAAGAGCCCTTAAAATGAAGGTCGAAGTTTTACATTTTTACACACATAGCATACACCAGATATCATTTATATACAATCACACATGCTGTAGAATAATTACAGGATGGATAGAAGGACCCTGTATTTCTAAACTGTGTTTAGCATTACAGTGTCATTTTGAAATATGTTTAAGTGTTAAATAAAATCTGTTAAATCGTAAGTGAAATCAACACCCCTTTAAGTTGAGTACGTTCTTTTATTTAAGTGTTTGTTTATAAATAAAATAATTAAAATTAATTGACCGTAGTACTAATAATGCTACTTTTTTGTATGTTGTGTGTTTTTGTATTTGACTGAGCTTCTAAATATGGAACAAGCACCATCCGCAGGCTAAAACATGGCACTACACTTTTAATAATATTATTATTATTATTATAAGTAGCAGAGACCTCAAGAAAAAAGTAATTCTCATCTAGCTTCTGGATGCTGTTCTATGTCTCCTGATTGTGTACTACCATCGGTACTGAGCTCTAACTGTCCTATTGCCTAATCTTCTGCCCGGCATCTATTGTCTACTAATCACCCCCTTTGGTTAGTTCCCAGTTACTCCTTCACCTATAGGATTCTAATTCTAAATATCACATCAGGACAATCTGAATTTATTTGCTAAACATGTTCAACAGTGTTCTGAATCTAAAGGCTGATGGAACAGAGATAATGTTGTTATTTTTTGCTGGTGACACAAAATGATGTAGCATTATAAAAACTCAGCAGGATAGTAAGATATTACAGGAGGACATTGACATAATAGTATTGGTGTGACCAAACAACAGAAGAAATTTAAAGCATTTATATCAAAAAATGAAAAGAACTAGGATGAAGTAACACTGTTTGGCACGTTACAACATCCACGGTAATGCACAAGAATATACAAGAATATAATTTACTTACTACAGATATTGATAAAATGGCAACAATTGAGGCGGGGTTCAGACCAGCACTACACCGCACGACACCCGGGAAGCCCGTCCCGGGGCTGTGCGATCGTGTTCAGGTGCACACAGCTATTGCCACGCAGCCCCATTGATTTCAATGGAGTGACATCCGCACGCTAATCGCTAAAAAAATGTACAAGTATCTTTTTTTGTGACACACAACTGGCGGCTTTTTTAGACCCCGTTCACATTTAGCGATTTATCGCGCGGTAATTCCCGCGATATCACGGCAATTTACCGCGCGATATCGCTCTCCAATGCTTCTCAACAGCAGGACCCTTGGGGCAAAGGATCCTGCTGTCGCGGGTCGTGTGTCGCTACAGCAGGACCCTTTTTGGAGCGGATTTAGCCGCGATTCAAGCTTGCTCAATGCAAGCATTTGCGCGATATCGCGCAAAATGCAAATCGCGCGATTAGCGAACCGCTCAATGTGAACGGGGTCTTAGTGTTTACTTGCACAGGCGGAATCGTGGCGGGAAACCACGCGATCTGCCCGGTGCGACTGAGGTGCCATTAGAAAATAATGGCACCCACAGCGCAATCGGTTCACACCTTCTTTCTTAGTGTTTACTTGCACAGGCGGAATCGTGGCGGGAAACCACGCGATCTGCCCGGTGCGACTGAGGTGCCATTAGAAAATAATGGCACCCACAGCGCAATCGGGACTGATGTGAATGAATAGCATGTAATGCACTGCATAAAGCTAGGTTCACACCTTCGCGACTCCTGACCAATTGCCGCACGGTCAGGAGTCGCCTAGGTGTGAACCTAGCTTTATGCAGTGCATTACATGCTATTCATTCACATCAGTCCCCAATGACAAGGAGCTCACAATGTAGGTCTATATCTCATATGCACATATACACTGTAATAAAAGTAAGAGTAAGGTCAATTTAGAGCCAACTAACCTACAAGCATGTATTTTGGAGTGTTGGGAGGAAACTGGAGTACCCGGAGGAAACCCACAGATTTTCCACAACATTTTTTAAAAGATAAAACATGGGGAAATGTATTGCAGGGATGTACTGAATACAGTTTCAGTTTTTTCGATTTTGCTTTTGGTGTAACCCTACAATAAGGTGAGGTTTTCTCCTTAAACATGAACTCCGGGAAGAAGACAAGTTAACCCTTGCAGTGGGGCTACTGCAAGGGTTAAGTGCTTGTTTTCATCTAGGGTCTAAAATAGCAAAGAAATACTCACGCGATCCTCAGACCTGCCTGGCTACTGGACCGGTCCCTGCAGCCTCTATCCCCCCTCAATATCACATCCTATACAGTGTATTAGATACGAGGACACCAAGGGACATTTCATCGCTAGAGTGAAGGAGGAGAGCGGCTGTAGGGACCGGTCTAGAAGCCAGGTGTGTCTGAGGTTCGGGTGAGTATTTATTTGTTATTTTAAACACTAGACAAAAACGAGCACTTCACTGTTGCAGTTCAGGAGTAACCCCACTGCAAGGGTTAACTTTTCTTCTGCCAAGAGTTGTTCTTTAAACTCTGGAGACATTTTTTTATTAACCCTTGCAGTGGGGATACCCCCGCACTACAAGAGTTAACTGTTCATTTTGGTCCAGGAAGGAAAATAAAAAAGTTATATACCAGCCAGCTTTTAGACCAGTCCTACCAGCCTCACTCCCCCTCCGCTGCAGTGGTGTAAGGTCCTTAAGTCATCACGCTCTATACACAGTGTATAGGACATAAGGACGGCAAGGGACATACTATCACTGCAGCCGAGGAGGAGGCAGGCTGGAGGGAGCGCTGCCTCAGCCAGCCGGCTCAGAGGATCAGGTATGTATAAATTTGTTATGTTCCTCCCTAGACCAAAATGAGCACTTAACCATTGCAGTGAAGAGGGTAGCCCCACTGCAAGGGTTAACTTTTCCTCTGACCGGCGTTCTTCTTTAAAAGTAAAATACATTTTGTTGGAAGCAAAAAGCAACGTGTACATTACTAAAAATGAGTTTTATGTTATCTACATGAAGAACATTTCCTTCTATTAAATTCCCAATCAATAGCTGACAGATAGGAAAAGCATTGATTTATCCTGTAATGTGAGCACACAGGTGATAAATAAGGATGAAGAAGCAGTTACGTTTGCCTCCTCAGCCACGTGCAGTAGAATTGCATATTTTTGGATGGCTGAATCCTCAGGCTGTTTACTGATATTACCTAAAATATCAATTAAAATCACTTTGTGCAAGAAAGAAATATATAACATTGCACTATAGCCATAAAAGAGAAATCAGCATTAATAAACAATGAACTCAACAGCTGGATGCAATTTGCTGTTTTCCAAATGGTTCAATTATCATTGATAAAGTCAGCTTGCATCTTACTGGCACATTTCTCAGCAAACCCAACTCCAAATAACTGTATAGGCTTCTAGAGCTGAATAGCAATCACATTTAGAATACATTATAATGAAAGACAGAAGTTGGCTATAATACAGTAAGTTAGCACGTATGAAGAAAACTCAAAAGCACATTCAAAAATTAAACTGATACAGCATAGTGTTCCTAAAAGTATGAGCTAGTTAATTTTTTTAAACACTTGTGAGGCATACAAGTCAGAAAAATGTCTACTAATGTCCACAACAACTCGTGAGACATACGACTAAGAGTATTGTCTAGCAATGTCCATAAAACCCCCATGAAGTATGCAAGTAAGAGTAATGTCTACCAATGTCCACAACAACTCCATGAAGCATACAAGTCAGGATAATGTCTACCAATGTTTACAACAACCCATGAATCATACAAGCCATAATCATGTCTACCAATGTTCATAACAATCCACAACACCTGTCCACAATCCACAAACAAATGTATAAAACACCTCCATTAAGCATACAAGTTAGAATAATGTCTACCAATGTTCACAACAACCCATGAATCATAAAGCAAGATTAATGTCTACCAATATCTACAACACCCCCATGAAGTATACAAGTCAGAATAATGTCTACCAATGTTCACAACAACCCATGAATCATGCAAGTATGAGTACTGTCTACCAATATCTACAACACCCCCATGAAGTATACAAGTCAGAATAATGTCTACCAATGTCCACAACACTGCCATGAAGCATACAAGTCAGAATAATGTCTACCAATGTCCACACAACCACCATGAAGCATACAAGCCATAATCAAGTCTACCAATGTTTACAACAACCCCATGAAGAATACAAGCCCGAATAATGTTTACCATTGTCCACAGCACCTCCCTGAGAAATACAAGTAATAGTAATGTCTACAAATGTCCACAACACCTCCACTAAGCATACAAGTTAGTAAAATTGTCTACCAATGTCCACAACAACCTATGAATCATATAAGTATTAACAATATACACCGATGTTCACAACACCCCCATGAAGGATACAAGTCAGAATCATGTCTACCAATGTTCACACTGACCTATGAATGATGCAAGTAAGAGTTATGTCTACCAATGCCCGCAACAACCCGTGAAGCATACAAGTCAGAATCATGTCTATCAATGTTTACAACAACCCATGAGTCATACAAGCAAGATAAATGTCTACCAATGTCCACAGCACCCCCATGAAGCATACAAGTCAGCATAATGTCTACCAATGTCCACAACACCCCCATGAAGCATGCAAGTCAGAATAATGTCTACTAATGTCCACAACACCCCCATGAAGCATACAAGTCAGGATAATGTCTACCAATGTTCACAACACTGCCATGAAGCATACAAGTCAGAATAATGTCTACCAATGTCCAGAACACCCCCATGAAGCATGCAAGTCAGAATAATGTCTACTAATGTCCACAACACCCCCATGAACCATACAAGTCATGAGAAATACAAGTAAGAGTACTGTCTAACAACAACCCCATGAAGAATACAAGCCCGAATAATGTCTACCAATTTCCTCAGCACCTCCATTAGGCAAACATCCCTTTTATTTATAGTCTAGAATAAACAATTACGAGCTTAGAAAAACTGATGTGAACATTTCTTCCACAGTTCTAGTTCTGTTTGTTTTTGGTTCTAGCTGTGTCAGTACACTTCTGATTCTGTGAAATTGTGTCTGATCCTACTTGTGTCATAACAGTTTTGGTTCTGTATCTGTTGTGACTGCTCTGTACAGACAATCCTCTGATCTTATTAGTGTGATACTCAGGCTAGACATGGGGTGGAAACTGAAAAATTCAACCATACCAAATGACTGTTGGATCACAAAGGGAAGAACTTTAAAACCTTATCCCCAGGATTGAGCATTATGCAGGGGGGGGCATTTATACACAGATAGTGGGAATGGAGGGGTTATTATAAAAATGTGCAACATTTACAGGTTAGCATGTATGCTGACTTCCAATTATGTGCAAGCAAAAATAGAAAATATTTTTTGTTTTATTTTCTTCGCACATCAGTGGGTATTCTTTGCGAAGTGAAGTTTCACCACATTCACTAAGCTAAGGGCACATTTCCTTGCAAAGTGAACAGCCTGTTTGCCTTTAGTACATCACCCCCACTGTGTATATGGAACTCTACCTAGAGGTGAACCTTGTGGTCAAATATTCTGCAAGCATCAGCCAAACTTTTACGCCATCTGCTGGCCATTAAGTAAACATATTTTTTTTCGCTATTCCATTCTTTATATTTATAATATTATATATTATTTCATTCATTCCGGGACATTTTATCACCAGTGTAGTGTGAGGCTCCATTCAAACATAGCGATTTTCGCACACTTTTTCGCACGGAAGAAAACCATGCGGAACGAAATCTCACACACATTAACATACGTGCGGATTCTGCACGTTCGTGGCTATTACTATAGCTGGAAAACATGCGGAATCTGCCCATAAAATCGTGCTTGTACTATTTTGCAGAATGCACAGTCTCGTACCGTGCGGCCGCCACAATGTCTGAACAGTGCACATTGCAATGCATTGTTTTTCATGTTTAGCGCGGTTCCGTGCATATTCGTCCATACGAATACACGCGGAACTGCGCTAAACATGAAAAACAATGAAAACCACTCATGTGTGAATGCAGCCTGATTGTTAATCTTGGATGTTGAAGGGGATATTTTGCAACTTAATAAACAACACATATACAGTGTTTTATTAACAATATTTTAACACATTGTTTGTAAATACAATTTTTTTCACTGACAACAAGACAACAAAACTGACAACGATTGCTTTCTTGAGCCTTCCCCTCTTTCTGCTTGATATATATCACCAGTGAGCTGCAAACTCCCACCTCAGGTTTGAGTTTTATAAGTGTGAAGAACTTCTAAGAATTGACACTCTGCTAAAACGTTTTCTGCTAAAAACTAACTATACATATACCAAACTGCCTGCGCTCTTTTGCTGCTCATTCATCTGTTGCAGCCAGCAACACTACACGGTACTTCTGTACATGAGGAAGCATGTGACCTGCTCCTGTTGCTCGGGGTTAGCAGTCAATCACTAGTCCTGAGCACTGTCACATGACCTAGCGAGTGGCACCTCTGCTCCCCCCGGGCACCAACCACGCTGATTTCAGAGGAGGTTGCGATGGAGCACCAAGGGAGCCCAGGCAAGGTGAGCATAAGTGGAGCTTGGGTAGAGTGGCTTTGCAAAGATGACGGTCAGTTTGCACTGCATGGGCAAGGTGTTAGTGTACCTTTAAGGCTATAGTCAGCAATCCAGGTAGTAAGCCCTACTTCAACTAAAACGTTTTAGTTATGGAGGAGAAGGGTAAGAATTTTTCTCAGACCCCGTGTCTGTTTCCCCACTGGGAATATTTTATTGTCAGATTTAAAATGCTGTGTCCCCATATAGGAGATCTATTTTATTCTCCTGTTTATCCGACAGGTTCTAAAACTTCCTCATTCTACTAGAAGATGTGTTTTTCTTGAAGCTTGTGCCTTGGTAGATTTTTCCTCACTTCCTGTTGTGTCTGATGAGTGTCAAAAAGGAAGGACAAATCTCCCTAATGGGGAACCAGACAGCAGTAAAACATTCTAACCCATCAACATTTAAATAAGATCCATATATATGTGGACCGGGTTCAGTCTGAACCCGAGCTCCTCCAAACCCGGAAGGAGCTCCTCCCAAACACTGAAAGAATCCTTAGGTGTGAGTGAGGAATTCCCCGCCAACAGCTTGACATAAGCAATGGGGTAGCATGCAGTGGTGTCATTGACCCTACATGGCTATATTTGGTAAATTACTTTGTTAAATAAGAACTATGGGGTAAGTGTTTTTCCCCATAGTTCTCCTCAGGGTCACGGGAGGACATAAACTAGCGTCCTCCCGTGACCCAAAGCTCAGTATACTGAGACCGCCACAGCCAGGACGGATCCCTACATTGCTGTCGAGATCCACCCAGCTGCGTGATTGACAGCTGGCTCTGCCCCTATCTAGAGGCAGAGCCAGCTGTACCCGCCCCCTCCCCCGTTCGTTTCTCCAGTCAGCGCTGGAGGATCGGAGTGCGGGGGGGGGAATCCCTGCAGGGAGCCGTGAGCAGAGCCGTAGCTAGCTCCTTTTGCGCCTGAGGCAAGAACAGAAAAAGGCGCCCTCCAACAGACGTGTGCGGTATGTGACGTCATGCGCCCCGCCTCCAGGATGGTGGCGTGCATGTGCAGAATGCGCTGGTGGCCAAATCCAAAATAGCATAAAAAATTGTTTCGTTTGGCAAAACTAATGAAAACTATTTTTATCTTCCATTCATTTAGTCCAAAACTATTTTTTTTTTTTTGTGTTGTTTTTGTTTTTTTATTTATTTATTTTGTACATTTTGGGCAGCTTTGAGGAAATATCAGGGGTATAAACAGACCCCTGACATTTCCCTTTTGAAATAGAAAAAGAGATTGAGGACACAGAGTCCTCTGCCTATACAAGTGGGGGAGAGCAGAGGGGATCCGAGGAGAAGCTGGAGCCTGTGGACCTCTTCTCCCTGCGGAGCCGCGGCTGTGTTGTCCGCCGGGCGCCCCTGTTGCCAGTGGTGCTCGCCATGGCAACAGGGGCGAGGGGGCGCAGCCAGGCCGGCCCTGGCTGTGCCCCCCCTCAGCTGCGCCTGAGGCGAGTGCCTCACTTGCCCCATGGTAGCTACAGCCCTGGCCGTGAGTGACAGTCACGGCTCTCGGCAGGGACAGGATCGAGAAGTGAGCGAGCGACGGTATGTGTTCCCTCACTTCCCGATCTACTGAGCGGACCTGTGACAGTTTCATTGTCACACGTCGCTCGACTATGAGGTTGAGTGAAAAGCACTCACCTCATAGTTCTCCTTTAATGACAATGGTACCAGGACAAACAACAGGGGGATCCCCCTATGGGAAATTAGACAGCAATAAAAACTTGACAGAGGGTCTAATAGTTTAAGGCATAGCAACCTGGTAATCGATATTTACTAAAGCCAGGCAAATGCTAAATTAATTCTGCATTTCTTTTTATAAAATGACAGGCCCTGAATAAAACAATTTACAATCTATATTGAGACAAAACATGAATACATGCACATCAAGAGCTTAGCATACAGTAGATTAAAGCCCACATCCCAGCAACTCAAAAAAATGATCCTTGCAGTGGGGCTACCCCTCACACTGCAAGGGTTAACTGCTTATTTATGCCTAGGGCACCGGAGTAAAGCACTTTTACTTACCTGCTCCCCCGGTGGCCAGCGCTTACTTTTCTTCCATCAAATCCCACTGACAAATTGTCCCTCAGCATCCTCACGTCTAATGTTGGTCTATGAAACCTGTATTAGAACGCTGGAGCAAAGGGGAGAAGGAGAGGCTGCGAGGACCAGGGCCAGATTAAGAGCATCACAGGCCCGGTGCTGAGGACTTCGATGGACCTTTTTTTGGAAATATCGACGGTCACAAGGGCCCTCTTTCTCCTGTCCAGGCTGTGATTTGTAGTCTATCTACAGCTTGGTCAATGGTGGAGTGTCAGGGCCTGGCTGCAGCTGTAAGCCTGGTAGATCTGCCACTGACTCCAAGTTGTAAAGAGACTACAAATCTCAGAAATACATTATACAGCAATGCAGAATACCGCCAACTATAGAGGACTACAAATCCCAGTAATGCTTTACACAGCAATGCAGAATACTAGCAACTATAGATGACTACAAATCCCAGCAATACATTATAGAGCAATGCAGAATGGCACCGGCTATAGAGGACTACAAATCCCAGCAATACATTGTTAAGCACCGCAGAATATTACCATCAGCTATAGAGGACTACAAATCTCAGTAATACTTTATACAGCAATGCAGAATACTATGAAGCTACATACTCTGTGTTGCTCCGGGTTCACGGCCCGGTGTCTCCAGGGTTTTAGGAGGGCTGTGCGGGGTTTCAGGGGGGCTGTGCAGGCTCTCAGGAGGTTGCTCAGGCTCTAAGATAGCCAGTGCAAGCTCTCAGGGGGCCAGTACAGGCTCTCTGGTAGTCACGGTGGGCTCTCTGGTAGTCAGTGCGGCTCTCAGGTGGCCAGTGCAGCTCTCTAACAGTAAGAGTGGGGCTCTTAGGTGGTGAGTGCGGCTCTCAGGTGGTCATTGTGGGCTCCAGGTAGTCAGTGCGGGCCCTGGGTGGTCAGTATGGGCTCTGGGTGGTCAGTACGGACTCTGGGTGGTCAGTACAGGCTCGAGGTGGTCAGTGCAGGCTCTGGGGGGGTCAGTGCGGCTCCGGGCAGTGGCTGCCCCCTAGTGAGGAGCGAGTGGCACTCTAATATGCCTGAATAGAGAGCCGACGCAGCCTAGTTGCGTCCGCTCACCGACCCGGATACCGAGGTGATCCAGGTCGGCCGGGCCTATTTGCAGGGATGGGCCTGGTGTGGCAGCTCCACCAACCCTTACGTTAATCAGTCCCTGGCGAGGACCAGTCCAGCAGCCCTGAGGGAGCCAGTAGGGGAGAATCCCAGGCGAGTAAAATATCTTTTTCCTCTCCTCTGAGCATAAATGAACACTGCAAGGGTGGTTATTTGAGGCTTTAAGCCAGCCATACACTAATAGATTACTTCTCATTCACCCAACCAGAAAAAAACACACGATTTACCCATCCACGATAAACAGTGTTAATGGAGGACTCTCCCTGCTGAACTATTGCATTCTGACAGCCAGAGCCCCCAACTGTTAGATATTTAAACAGTGATTGCAGATGATTGGCTGCAGTCTCTGTTTGGCCGGAAATTTAAATAGAGTAAGTGTACTCATAAAATACAATCTCGTCATCTCTATCTGCTTCTACAGTCAGTTTAGTGTCCTCTGATAGGTCAATGTGATGAACATTAATAGTAACATGCACGAAAACACCATCAGAAATGCAATTATTAAAACACAGAACAAGACTTGATTAACACCAGATGCGTTGAGGCTTCGCTGGCCACTTTTTCCAACAGAGCCTCAATGCTAGACAAGGCAATATGCCTTGTTACGAAAGGGCTCAGTTCAGACAGTACTTTTTTCAGCGCAGCGGGCTGCAAAACGCTACAATCCCATTGCACCACACTGTGCCTAGAGAACTTAATGAGAAGTAATTTGCGGCTGTTCAATAAAGTTCTAACAAAAGTAAACAGTGCATTGGTAATGTACAGCAGTAGCTGTGCGTTGTAGCGCAGCTGCTGATGTGAATGGGGCCTAAAGTTGTCCATACATTATGTGAATTTTGCCCGGTTCTTCAGGAACCGGCCAAAATTCGCACAGTGGGTGCCTCTGTCGGCATCCCTCAATCAGCTGATCCAAGGAACCGGTTGGAAAATCTTTGAATAAACAGAGCCAGCTGATAATGAGCCGCAGGAAGCTGTCAAAGTACAGGAGATACAGCGGGGATTCCTCAACTAACACGGTTATAGCGATGATGGAGGGATATGTTCTATTTTTTTCGTTCAGTCTGTGGATTGAACTAAAAAAATAGAACAGTGTATGGTCAGCTTTAGTCTCATATCAGACAAGCAACTCTGCCGCTAGTAATCTGTGGAAATCATTTTTGTACAGGATTATGAAGAAGCTGTCTGGTTGTCCCTACGGAATCGCTCCCTCTGTAGCCGATGCGGCAAGAAGTCGCTCCCATCAATATTGATCGAGATTCAGCAGCGTTCCAACCAGCGATAGAGCGACATCTCTCTACATCTGGCTTCAGAGGGAGCGTTTCCATAGGGACAGACAGACAACCTCTTAGCAATCCTGTCGATCGCGATTTGTCTCTAGCAGCAGAATCTCCCATTTGACAATAACCTAAAACACTGCACATTTGAAGAGGATAAAAAACAATATATTACCTTTCTTATGAGAAGAACAGACGAGGTGGCCTTGGTACATTTTCCTTCAATCCTTGCACTACTCTGTTTTGGAATCAATTCTGATTCCATGAGTTTCTAAAGCAAAAACAATGGCCTTTGTCACGGAAACCTGCAGCCACTAGCTTCAGTCTGCAGCCATCGCCATGGCAACCCTTCTGTATATGCACTTTAGTACTTTTTACCGCCCAAACTTCACACTGTCAAGCTGCAGACTGCAAAGCTATTGTACAAGTCCCTCGCGATGGTAGCTGATCGAGAGCTGAGGAAGTTACTGTCTTATGATCAGCAATAACCTACACAAAGGATCGCAGGATAACATTCACAATGTGGATACCACACCGGAATCTTTTTGTAAACAATCAATGTACATGGAAACATAATTGTTTACAGAAACTACAGCAAACCACAGCAAGCAACACAATTCCAATTGTTTTCAGGGCACAGGTTGCTGCTATCAGCAATAATCCACACAAGACACAGCTTTTTTTCCCTTTTAAATACAACTGCAAATTATAGAACATTTTAAGGGTTAGTTCTCTTTTGCAACAAAACAATCTATGCAGTCAAGGGTGCCACATACTTTAAAAACACTGTGCAGATTTAAAATGTGTCATTTCATTTGCAGGAGTTCTAAAGTCCCCCAGCATATACTATCCTGTTACAACATCAGCATTGTAATAGGAATACATAGTAATACAATCAGAGTTTACGTGAAAAAATCCCACTTATGTAGCGAGTGCTGCCTTCTGTCTGCCCATCACTTTCAACAACTTCCTAAATTCCAAGTCTGCTATGTGTCTTTTCCTGCTGTTTGATGTGATGCAATCTCGATTTCTCAAGACTACATATCCCATCATTTGTTGCTACCAGCAAGCAATGATAATGTTACATTGTTCGGATGCTGAGTTGTAGTTCAGAAGGCAGGCTCTGTAAGAGTGGTGACACAAAAATATGCATATTCAGAGGGCTGAGTGACATTGTGTCACTGCAGTGAAGTACATCCTATGGGCATCTTCAATAAGTAAGTTTACAAACTTCTAGATTGATATGGTCACTAGGAGTGGGATATAAATAATGGAAATTCAGCATAGAAACACAAATGTATGTATTTATTTTTTTAGCATAAATGTCTTTTAATTGCCATACATGTAGGCAGGTTACCCACCGCTTGGCTAAAAAAAGACTACCGGGAGTGATCAACGCTGGCCTGCCTCTGATCTGGGATGCTGTATGTTGGGCGCGTCCCCAGCATTAATGGTACAAGCGCTCTCACTCCATAAAAACCTGCCATGCACAGTGCTGCCTTTGCAGAGGCTGAGCACAGGTCTTGAAAGAGGAAGACTGTTCGTTCAAAAGAGGGGGAGAGGGACAAAGTCCACTTTACGGTATAGAAGATTACAATTATTGGAAAAAAAACACTACCAAAAGAAAACAATGTTTTTCCAGAAAAAAATAGGAAGTAATCACAAAAGTTATTGCCAAATAACATGCCCATAGCTGACATGTGCAAATACATCTGGAACTTAAAGCGGACCTTTACCCAGATCTTTAAAATAACAACAAACACACCTTTAGAAATGTTTAGTAATGACAATCTATAAACACATACTTCTAGATAATTGCCGGCTTTGTATTCTTTGCATACCTAATTTCTCTTTTCTTCCCCAGTCTTCTGACAGTGGCCATGTTAACTAAGGGCAGGTTACTAGTTTTCCATCAGGTCCTCTTCTGGTGATTGAAAGCAGCAGAGTGTGAGTGCAAAAGCTAGTTTGCTATTGGCTATTGCAAAGTGAAATAGCCAATAGGAATGTAGCTATGTATTCCTATGCCTTTTTTTTTTTAATTCTGACGACTGCAACTGTCAGAATACTAAAAAAAAACAACAAAAAAACCTGCAGATAGCAAAGAAGCTATTGCTTCCTGTGCTATCGGACATCATTTCAGGTGGGTGATCTCCCCCACTCCCTTACCCCCCCCCCGCGGGGGGGGGGGGGGGGGGAGGGCACCTCCCTGAAATGAGTGGGACACCTCCATGAAATTGCTTCTTTCAGGTTGGGATCCCTGGGTCCCTGGGTTTATATTGCTGTCTTTGTCCCCAATAGAGAGATTTACCCTGATGGCCATTATCAATGACTGATGGCCATTATCAATGAAAGTGAAAGAAAATCCCAAATTTTGGGTTGTCATCAAAACAAAAATGGATGGAATATCTTCCAGTGGGGACACAGTGGGGAAAGTGCTATTTGAAACGATTTCTTGGCACTTCCTGTTGTGGCTATCAGACAGGAAGTGAACAAAAATCTCCCCAATGGGACACAGATGGCAAAAAAGCTGACACAGGTATAACCCTTCTATCCACAACTAAAAAAAAAGTTTTGGCCTAAATTCTACTTTAACTGGATACAATGAGTTGTTTAGTTGGCACTTCCTGTTGTGGCTATCAGACAGGAAGTGAACAAAAATCTCCCCAATGGGACACAGATGGCAAAAAAGCTGACACAGGTATAACCCTTCTATCCACAACTAAAAAAAAAGTTTTGGCCTAAATTCTACTTTAACTGGATACAATGAGTTGTTTAGATTTTATTTCATAGTATTATTATCATTATTATTATTATTATTATTATGAATATGGATTTATATAGCGCAAACTGTATGCAGAGCTTTACAAAATGAAGGAAGACAGTACAGTTACCATACAACTGAAGACATGGAGGGCCCTGCTCGTGAGAGCTTACAATGTAATATCCACGGCTTCAACAGAACTCCAGCACAGATCGGTCACTGGGTCATTTAGGTCTATTGTAATTCATGGTCATGTATTTACATATTACTGAGGTAACGGAAGGGCCTGTGATTGTACACATGCACCTCTCTTTGATGTCTTACACAGCAGTTGTGAAAGGAAATTCCTCCCTTGGAAATGGATTTCTAACTGACAGTGAGGAATAACGTGAATAACATGAAATTTAAGCATTTGTTTCATGCAATAACGACAATTCATAACGTAAAAAAAATACAAGATCTGGATTTATTTAACTGGAGGCTCTGGGTGTACAACGTTTGGCGCTTCCGCACGCATTCACACCATGCCGTTCCGGGAATGCGTGTCATATTCACACGCTGGTGCACGTTCACAATCGCATCTGTGTCCCATCGTACTCCAGACCGAAATCTCAATAAGACCGTCAGATGGGTTCTGGAATGCTGGTGCCACACGAATCCAGCCATTGATGAGGTAGTCACCCGTACACCAGGATCCAGTGTATCAGAGTGTCTTTACTGAACGTCAGATATACATCCTATCACATATAATCGCATTTGTGTGCTGCGTTTGCCAGAGGTCCTGAACGCACAACAAACGTGGCAAAAAAAACTCAGGTAGCAAATTTTGTAACAAGTGTTCTACGTTTTTGGCTTTCCGCATTTGTGCGTTTCAATATGTGCAAACGTGGAGTAAAAATGTGAGTCTTCCTGGGGTGCTATTAGAAATTAATGGAAATGCAAGCATGTTCAGCGTTTGCAGCGTTTCTGTCAAAGTGCGCCAAAGTGCGCAGTTCTGTGCGCATTTGGAACGCGTTCACGGAACACGCGGGTGTGAATGCAGGGTAAGGCTCTGTTCCCACCTAGGCACGACAAAATGCTCAAGACAAGGTATCCCATTTATTTATATGGCCCCTGTTAACACCTAAGCATTTTGTCACAAGCAGAAAACTCCTGTCGCTGGAAAAAGTACATGAGCTACCGTTTGGCAGATTACAACGCTTTTTGGTTCCATAGACCTCAATGTGAAATGCCTGAAAATGTGCATTTCAAGTGTTTTTTCACGTTTTGTTACACAAAGTTTCCCATTGAAGTCTATGGAACCAAAAAGTGCTGTATTCTGCCAATAAGTAGCTCATTTACTTTTTCCAGCGACAGACATTTTTCTGCTTGCAACAAAACACTCAGGAGTGAACAGGGGCCATAGAAATTAATGGGATGCCTTGTCTTGAGCATTTTGTTACGCTTAGCTTTGAGCGACAAAATGCCTAGGTATGAACGGGGGCTTAAAAGGGCCATACATCAGTAACATTTTGTTAAAAGAATGTGTTTCGAAATGTTTGTTTTATGTTCCAATAGTTAGTAAGGGTCAAATTGACAATCGATTTTGACCATACTGATGAAAAGGAGCAGGATAGAAAATGTTTCTCTTGAGAATGAAATTCTAAAAGCGAATGTGGTTCTCGATTAGGAGACTCCATTCATTCCAAAATCGCATGTTAAAATCAAATGAAAATTTTAATGACATACAAGTCTCAATATCACATGGCTTGATATGATTTTTCATATTATAGTTGGTTCGAAAATCTTCCAGTGCTTCCTCCCGTGACCCAAAGCTCAGTATATAGCGAGCTACAGCTCACGGTATACTGAGACCGCTGCAGACGGTCGAGATCTACCCAGCTGCATGAGTGAAAGCGGGCTCTGCTTATCTGGAGGCTGAGCCAGCTGTATTCGCCCCCTCCCCTGTCTGTTCCTTCACTCAGCGCTGGAGGATCGGAATGGGGAGGGGGGAATCCCTGCAGGGAGCCGTGACTGACAGTCATGGCTCTCTGCAGGGACAGGATCGTGAAGTGAGCGAGCGACGGTATGCGTTCGCTTACTTCCCGATCTATTGAGCCGACGTGTGACAGTTTCATTGTCACACGTTGGCTCGAACTATGAGGATTTTCACTCACCTCAAAGTTCTCCTTTAAGTGACACTGCTCTTCAAGGACCGTGACAGCCCATGCATTGCATTGGGCTGTGCTGGGAAGTCTTGTCCTGTGCAGTCCCAATGCAAAGACAAGGCAATTTGCCTAGTTTACAATCAGCACAATTCAAATGCATGCAGTATTTTTTTCGGAAATCCACCACACCACATCATCTCATGGTTTAATGTCCCTTTGTGACGTACGCAAGAACAGCTCAGTGTACAATTTCAGCATTTACTGAGATGACTGAACTCCTACACATGTGCAGGAACAGCCAGTCAAGACAGCTAAAGATCCCGTACCTAGAATAAGATGAAGGAGAAGATGGCAGTGGCCGTATGTTGCATCCCTGGAGGGAAGGTGAGTATAGTTTTAAGTAGATACTGACTATGTGGATGGTTCATATCTAGTTTAATGTGAAGGAAGTAGAAAACTATATGGAACCTTTCACACCTAGACATGATCTTTACCACATGCTGCTTGTTATTTTGTACTGACAGAAAGTTCAGGAAAGGCGAGCCAAGAGAGTTGCAACCAGCTGTTTGAAAACATTATGGCTGTAAGTGATTGGGCAAAAATTTAAATACTTAGCTGGACAATATATTTTTTTTTTATCTGGATTCAGTATTGAAAAAAAAAGTTTGAGTGTTTAATACTGCTTGAATGACTATTAGCACTAATGATGGAAACAAAACATGCTGCCAATAAGCAAGTGCCTACTGTGCCTGGTGGTAGGCTAGGCTATCTGTAAAATCCTAGAGTGTTTAGTTGTTGCCCATAGTGGCCAATCAGATTCTTGTTCCATTTACCCAAAGAGAAAAATACAACATCTGATTGGCCGCTATGGTCAGCCCCTTATACAGTTTTATAACAGAGAGAAATGTGATTACAAATAAATCTGCTAAAAGTTTGCTGTGTTACGGTACATAAAGCCTTTTCATGGCCACAAGGGGAAACTTTTTCTAATAAATTAAAGCCACTAAACGAGTGATGGAACGCAGTATCTTCAAGAAACTGTTATGTGCACATTGCCACTAAGCCAGGTTATTGATTTTCTCAGCCTTAGGCCTCCCACCAGTTCCTCACTGAACTGTTAAGGGACTCTCACAGAACAAATGCGTCCTCATTTACAGTAATTGCTAGATAAATATCTATGGAAATCTTCTCAGTGTCCCAGAAGATCCAAACAACTGTAACAGAAAATTCGCTATGCAAGAAAAGCTAGAAAAATAGCAAACATCCTAAAACCATCTACACAATATAGATAACGGAATCAAACAAAGTGGATGAATAAACATAATTTATACAGTTATGATGAGCTGGCACTTCGAAGGCTTCATATGGCCTCCACCAGCCTGTGTTAGCTGGAGCTGGTTAGGAATTCTGCTAAATGAGGACACACAACATGACCACATTATTATTTTTGAAAAACATCAGCTCTTTCTATAAGGCCCTATTCATACCTGTACATTTTGTCGAGCAATTCCCAAAGTGTGGCAACACTCAAGTTGAAGACCTCATTATTTTCAATGGGTCCATTTACACCCAAGCGTTGTGTTGCGAGAAGTTCACAAAACTTTCAGGAGCTTCTTTTGGGACAGAATTGTGCATGTTTGGCCCTGTATACTTTAATGGGCTTACCTATGTTTTTCAGGCACTCCGATTTAAAAGTTCATGGGGCCAAAATGCAAGATTCTGCTCCTATACTAAAAGTCGCATGTAAAAACGTGCAAAAAAAAAAAGAGGAAAAAACCCTCTAAATTAACTTGCTATGCTCACTTAGGTGTGAATGGGGCCTAAAAGAAATTACAGAGTCTCCATTAAAATAACAGCCAATCAAATAACAAAAACATTCTGAAGGTTCATTGGTTCAAATTACACAGGAAAAGCTGGTCATACACCTTTTGTTTTTTCTTGTTTAGCTCAGGGGACTGAACAAGAAATAACGATCAGATTCCCCATCCCTGATAAACAGAGTAGATGAGGGAATCCCCCTACCCCGCCGTGCTATTGTATCCTGACAGTGGCAGGTGTGTCTCTGTCAGAATATGCGAACAGTGACTGCAGCTGAAAATTTTTAGACTGCTCCTTCAACAAAAGTCTACTGAAAAGTCAATGTTTGTCGAATGGAGGTTCGCCAACGGGACTAAACACTGGGTGAATTAAAAAATTCGAGCAGTGTATGGCCAGCTTAAAGTGACACAAAACTCAGGCATAAATCTTAAAGATGCATTTAAGTACCATGTTATTGAAAATGTATCTCATTTTGCATTACGCGGCTATAGATCCTCAAATCATCTCTAAATTGCTGCTGACACTGTCCTTCCTTCTGGAGGGTGGCTACTTTTGTTCCCCATGGTCCCTGTGTGTGTGTTGTAAAGTAGCCATCGCTCCAAGTTCACTCCGGTGATGGACTACAATCTCAATACAGATTAGTAAACTAAACGTGAGATTGTAGTCCATCACAGGAGCGAGCTTGGAGCGTTGGCTACTTTACAACACACCCAGGGACTATGGGGAACAAAAGTAGCCACCCTCTAGAACAGTGGTTCTCAACCTGTGTAACCTCAGGACCCACATTTGCCCTTGGTCATTAAGTCGCGACCCAAGTTGTACTGCGACGGAACGCACAGCATTTCAGTACCGTGTGTTCCGGTGCGGGCGATCGAACTGTGGGTGGGAGGTGCGTTTGGGGTGGCAGTCTCTATACCTTACCAGAACTGGAGTGGATCCTCAGCCTGGGGTCCAGTGTGGGCTGCTGAACTATGATGGGGCTCCAGCCATATGTGCATTGCTTGTACAGCTTCCTTTGTGTGCCATGTAGAGGTGCCAGGAGCCAGAATGTTACATCACTCTGGTCCAGAGGCACCGATACAGGACAAGTGAGGGAGCTGTACGTATGGACGGAGCGCCCTCACGTCAATAGCCCCAGCCCATCCCACCTCAAGCTGACACTCGGCATTGGGCTGCATATTTTGAATGGCTGTATGGCTCAAGAACTGGCAGTGCTGCAAAAGAGGGAGGCTGAGGAAGGCACGTGGCGACCCACTGAACATGGGGTTACGACCCACTTTTGGGTCACGACCCACCAGTTGAGAACCAAGGTTCTAGAAGTTAAACCTTAAAAATGCATTTAAGTACCTTAACTATTAACAAAAATGTACTTTATTTGTGTATCACTCAGCTGTAGATCCTCAAATCATCTCTGAATTGGTGCTGACACTGTCCTTCCGTCTGGAGGGTGGCTACTTTTGTTCCACATGGTCCCTGTGTGTGTTATACATTAGCCACCACTCCAAGCTCGCTCCTGTGATGGACTATAATTTCAATACAAATTAGTAAACTAAACATGAGATTATAGTCCATCATGGAAGTGAGCTTGGAGTGATGGCTACTTTACAACACACATAAGGATCATGAGGAACAAAAGTAGCCACCCACCATAGGGAAAGGCAGTGTCAGCAAAAATGTGAGGATCTACAGCGTGATACACAGAGTGATACACAAATAAGATACATTTTTTATTAATAGGGTAATTTAATGCATTTTTAGGATTTCACTCCTGAGTTTAGTGTCACCTTAAGTCTGTACTGTTTAATCTGTCAGAATGGTTTGGTCTTCTCACTCAGGCTAATGAACACATTTCAAAAGGTCCTTCTCAAAGTCCTGCACTAAATTCTTGTATAATTTATTTTTTCAGTAGAGACAATACACATTTACAGCTGTCTATTAGATTTACTACAATAGCTCCAAGGAAACCTTTCCTGAGAGAAATATAGAGGCTGCCACTGGTGATTTCTCATTCTGCATATGCCTAATGTCTGGCTGTCCTGCTACCCGGGAAGTGTCAGAACAGTCCAGTATTCAATAGTAGCTGAAGGCTTATGAAGTTTGCTGCAGGTTTCTGCCAGCACATCTAGGTGTCTGCACTAACAGAGTCCATTAAAGCTGAGCTCCGGGCAAACAGCTAAATACACATAAGAAATGCTTACAGGGGAGCTGATTTATCTGCAAAAGTATTTGGATTTCTGTCCATCCAGTGGCGTAACAACCGGGGGTGCAGCAGGGGCGCGGGCCCCGGGCGAAAAGTGAAGGGGGGGCGCCGGCCGAAAATGGCACTTTCGGCTAAATGCCGAAAGTGACATTTTCCTGGCGTTTTGCCGGCGCGGCCGTGATTCCTTTCATCCCCGCTGGGACACAGAGCAGTGCCCAGCGGGGATGAAAGGAATCAGAGAGAAAATGACAGCCGGCCGAGCGCTGCGGGACGAGCGCTGTGAGCGGCCGGTGTCTTTCCTCCCACACCGCTCGGCCGCCTATCACAGTGCAGCAGAGCGGTGTGGGGGTTCCAGAACTCTGGTTACGCCACTGTGTCCATCCACTTCTGAGATATACACAGTTCTGTCTGGCAAAAGGCAGAATACTTTATTATTTATGGCTACAGTTTACTAACACTAAGGGCTCATTCACACAATGTGCCGTGACCAGTGTCTTTCTGCACAAGAACAACGCAGGTCACCGCCATGGCACAGCAATTCTACCTTGAGGTGGTTTGCCGTGTGTTGCAGGAAAATGCAGACATGCCACATTTTTACGCATTTCAGCAGAACTCACCTGAAGTCAACATCGGTCATTGGTAAGGTTAGAAAGAAAAAGAAAAATATGTAAACAATATTATGTGCTAACCCCCCCCCTTCAACTGTTACCCCTATCCCACTATTTTTTCCTTTCTTTTTTTTGTATGTATGCTCCCTCTGTAATATTCTGCTCAGTTGTATAGTACTTGAACTATTCCATGGAATTCTCCAAACTATGCAATTAACATGATCTGGAAATAAACTTATAATGGGGAAGGGTTAGAGCCACTGACCGATTTTTACTGCTATTGTGGGCTTAGTTCACATCAGAGGCCGTGTGTTAAGGTACGCATAATGCATGCACGTGCGCTGCGATCAGGGCTGGGTCCCCTATAATGAGGTAGCCTTAGGTGGTTGCCCCAGACGGCATCTCATTTAGGGGGCAGCAGGTGTGGGAGGTGGCAGAGGGGCGAGTACAGGGTCACAGGTTGCTAAGAACTTTTAGCAACCTTTGACTCTGTGTCCACTCTGTCCATCTTCCCACCAAGCTCCTGGCAACCAGTGACATTAGTGAGCTGGGCGGAACCGGACAGAGAGCCACTGACAGGCATGGCTCTAACATAGGAGCTTTTCCCGCCGGATTCTCCCTGCCCCCCAGAAAGCAAAATCAGTTATCAGCAGCAAGCAACCTCCCCCTCCAGATTCCCCCTCTATCCACTCAGGCGACATGCAGGGTAGGGATGGCCCTGGCTGCGACGCATTGTTAAAATGCACTGCAGTGCTTGCTTTCTTTCCTTCTATTTAATCTCTTGCATAGCGGCTCATTGTGATGCACTCATAAAGACATAAGACATAAAGCAAATTGCCTTCTCTACACATTGAGACTGCATAAGGCAATGCTGCCCAACAAAGCCCAGTGGGGCTGATATGAATGCCCTCTTAGCTAGAAAGCTCAGAGCAATGGTAGTTCTGTGTTGACAGGGTCTGAAAGGGTCTGTGTTGACAGGCTTTTGTATGCTTCAAGCAGGTTTTACAAGTAGGTCTAATGCAGGTCAGAAGGACATCAACTACAGGACAAATGCAGAACATGAACACTGGCCCTAAGCCAGGCATCACACTGTGTATAGCAGACCATTATGATCTGGTGTTTTCAGATAGAATCATTATTTAACACAGTTGATGACAGACCCACAGAGCACCATTATGTATGTTTGTCCAGAGCAGCAAAATCTTTAAATACAATCCTCCTGTTTACTGATCTTACTGATTTTAAATGCAAAATAATAAATAGATGACTGGGATGTACTATTAAAGGAGAACTATGAGGTGAGTGCTTTTCACTCACCTCATAGTTCTAGCCGACCTGTGCAATGAGACTGTCACAGGTTGGCTCAGTAGATCGGGAGGTGAGCGAACATGTACCGGCGTTCGCTCACCTCTCCATCCTGTCACGGCTCTCTGCCGTGACAGGGGAGGGGCTGGATTCCCCCCTACCCGCTCCGATCCGCCAGCGCTGACTGGTGGAACGGACCGGGGAGGGAGCGGGCACAGCTGGCTCTGCCTCCAGATAGGCAGAGCCAGCTGTCACTCACGCAGCTGGGCGGATCTCGACATCGATGCCGGGATCCGCTCCGGCTGCGGCGTCTCAGTATACCGTGAGCTGTAGCTCGTGCTATACTGAGCTTAGGGTAACGGGAGGACGCTAGTTTGTGTCCTCCCGTTACCCTAAGGAGAACTATAGGGAAAAGCCCTGACCCCATAGTTCTCCTTTAAGGTTGAATTTCTTAGAACTCATAGGGTCATATTTAGAAAGTATCGAATGTGACTTTCCCCAAACATTCACTGGTAGTGATTGATCACTGTCATTTGAAACACATGCACCAGGAAGACTGATCTGCAGTAAATGTTTGATGAATGCCAGTATCACTGATTTATAAATATTCCCCATAGTGTTAAACAACTGAACAACATATAGAAGGATAGAATATACAGTATCTTATAACTAAAAGTAAAGAAGGGTTAAAAAGATCCACTTTTATTGTAGCTTCATGGTGTGGTAATAGAGCTGTAAGTATTTTATTGGTCATAGCAACTGTAACTATGGATGGACATGAAGCAACATGCATGATAGGTCAGTTTTCTAAACCCTCTAGCATCATCAAGAAATTCTACTATCCAAAGTGACACTTATGAAACAAGTAGAGTGTGTGCTACCATGTACCGAGCTACTCACGCTGGGAATGAGCAGAAGAACTTTCACATGCATTCCTGCATAATGATGTGCTAGGAATACCCTGGAAACGCTGAAAATGCAGGATTAACAGTCTGCACAATGCTATACACCTCTACTTATTTCTAGCAAGCTTTTGAATGTAAACAGGAATGCTTAGTTTACATATTTTGCAAGTCATGTTCAAGGTGGTCAACCGCGTCAAAGTGATCTCTCTCTGGCCAGTCCTTTACTGTGCAAAATGCTAAATGTGTATACTATGTAAATCTTGATAACTGCACGGGTTTTGGATGCATTCACAAATGTCTGTCACAAATCAGGCCTTAGCTGTAGGCTTTCATCTTGTAATTTGTTAGACAGTTAAGTGACACTAAACTCAGGAGGTAAATCTTAAAAATGCATTTAAGCACCTTAAGTATTAACAAAAATGTATCTTTTTTGTGTATAAATTGGTGCTTACACTGTCCTTCCTTCCGGAGGGTGGCTACTTTTGTTCTCCATGGTCCCTGTGTGTGTTGTAAAGTAGCCACCACTCCAAGCTCGCTTCCATGATGGACTATAATTTCAATACAAATTAGAAAACTAAACGTGAGATTGTAGTCCATCATGGGAGTGAGCTTGGATCGATGGCCACTTTACAACACACACAGGGACCATGGAGAACAAAAGTAGCCACCCTCCGGAAGGAAGGACAGTGTAAGCACCAATTTATACACAAAAAAGATACATTTTTGTTAGAAGTTAAGATACTTGAATGCATTTTTTAAGATATAACTCCTGAATTTTGTGTCACTTTCAGCTGGCCATAATTTTGTTTGAATGTTCCTTCAAAATCATTCAACAGAGCATTTGATCTTGCCATCATTGAGTCAATTAATTTAGCTCGAAAGCCCTTAAAAATCTTGTCCAGACCTGCTACTTTAAAAGAATCCCAGATGTATCAAACAGGTTTTTTTCTGCCGACTGCATGTACATTACAATATGTATGATTTTTTTTCCAAACGACAATCACATTCACGATTAAAATTCCATTCTCTGAGAAATTAGAAAATATCCCATCGCTCTTCAATTTTCCTCATCACTACAGCCGAAAACGAACATCGATTAGAACCAATTAACCATGAGGAAATCTAAGGAATGTTCTGGAATTGAACATATTTTAATGAAAGTCTACTTGTGTATGGCCAGTTTTATAATGTTGTAGTCTGATCACTGGGGTGGGGGAGAGATGACTGAGGAATTGCTTCCTCCTGCCTGCTCCCCACTTATTAAATAATCTCAGCCTAGGCAAAGTCATTTGAATGGAGCTCAAAGAATGCATTTTAATGATAATAACCTTTTTGAAATCTTACTTTGTTGCACCGTATTGTGACATGTCAGGAATTTATTCATGCAGACGTCTAAAGTTACTGATAGGTCCACTTTAAGAAGTTGGGAGTAATAAACCCCCTTTAATAACCTATTCATTTGCAGGGATCACTGTGCCTGTCTAAATATGTTCAGGTGGTGTCTGCCTTAGTGTATAAAAAATGCTGAATGCCTGATGTTCTTCGCTACATTTTACCTGCCACCAGCATGACAGAAATACTTCTTCAGCATATTACAATGACACTTAGAGAGCACAGATTATATAACAATACAAAATCCAGACAAGATCGCTAAAAATAGATGTGCAGAAAACCAGGAATTGTGCAGCTCATCTTCTCAAGTATCACTGTATGGAGTCAGTGTAATATGTTTAAATGAAACTAAATTTACAAGTTGTTGTACTTGTCACTTGAAACGTATTTGTATTATTAATAGTACTTTTCCATTTTTTAGTAAATTTTGTGTAGCACAATAGGAGATGAAAGTGTTACATCAATTGTATTATTTTTAGTATAAATGTGTAAAAACCTGAACTCTATTCAGATTTAATAACACTTTTATCTATAACAGCACTCTTTTGGAGAAGCGTTATTGGTTGGATCTGCCATCAGGTATGCCCCTAATCAGGGCCGTCTCTACCCTATATGCCACCTGGGGTTTTTTACTTTTATTGACATAGGTGAGTTTTTCCCTCTGCTGACCACTGGTGTAGGAGCATATTTTACCCCACTAACCACTTTTCTACTCCATACAACACTTCCAGGTCTGTCAGATAGCAATTGCCCATGGCTGCTGTGGCTCCTCCCTCCAACCCTACATGGGTACCTTGAAAGTTCCACACAGTGCCATGCCTTTCCATGCATCAGGCTCCTGATGTGAAAGGGGAACTCTGATGTGAAAGGGGGCTCTAATGTAAAAGGAGGACTCTGATATAAAAGGGGAGCTTCTGATGTAAGGGGGGAGGCTTCTGATGTAAAAAAGGGGGCTTGTAATGGGAAAGGGGGTTCCTATACTGGGAGGGGGTGCTCCTATGTAAAATGAGTGGGCTCCGGATGTAAAGGAGGACTTTGATGTGAAAGGGTACCTTTTTTGTTTTAGTGTTTTTATGTGGGGACCTGTCTTCAAACCCATTCCAGACCCTTATCTGGGATAAGGGTCTAGTATGGATTTTAGAGGGGCCAAATTATGTTTTTAGCATTTAAGTTTTTTACATTTTAGGCTGGGGTGTCACAAGGTTTTGCATGCATTTTAAAGGGTGCCAAGACTGAAAAAAGGTTGATAAACCCTGTTCTAAAGAATAGCAGGGGTCGGCAGTAGGAGTCACAGTTGCCAGCAGGGAACACGCTATCCAACACACCCAGAAAAGTCAGTGCAGCATAGAGCACTGCAGGTGAGTGAAGTTTCAACACAGCACCAAACAGAAAGATGAGTCATGATTTTGTTCTTTTAAAAATAGCCAAAGTTAAAGAGAGATCCTAAAATGGTTTGCTTACCAAGCATTTTGGGTACCAGGAATAGAGCTAAACTCTTATGTGAGTGCAGCATTGATTTGCTGTCACACTATGCTACATCTCAAAATAATGCAAAAGATCTGATGTCTGCTGTAGGCAGACCTTGCTCTTGGCCAAAAATATTTTAAAAGTGTTCCTACGTGAAGTTATCATTCATCAGTCTCTTACTAGAGAAGCCTTGAAGTAGGTGTACATGCATTTATATAGCTTAGCAGCATCTCTTTATACATATATTTGCAATAGGTGTGAACAAGTGAATTGTTAACAAGTGTGTGTTTACTTACTGGCATATCTATCAAGTTATTAATCAAAAGGCAAATATTAATTTGCACAATCAACAAGCAAGCCATGGCGAATGAAACATGAACAAAGGACTAACAAATCTCAGCTTTAGAACCACTGTCCTGGCAGTGGCTTTACAAGGTTTATATGAAAGCCTGAAAAATAAACCATTTGGACTCCCCTTACATAACTGCAACAACAATTCACTTCTAGACATCGGTGTAGTAGTGTTGCATTAAACCTTGCCTAATGGTCCTTACATACAAATTTCTTTTCATACTCCTTTATTGTTAAAGAAGAACTCCTGGAAAACATTTTATTAACCCTTGCACTGCAAGGGTTAACTGTTCATTTTTGTCTAGGTTAAAAAAAAGGTATATTCACCCGATGCTCTGAGCCAGCTTGTTCTTAGACCGGTCTTTGGAGACTCCCTCCCCCTCCTCTGTGGCGGTCTAAGTTCCCACAAATTATCACGTTTATACACAGTGTATAGACACGAGGACGCTGAGGAAGATTCCACTGCTGCAGCAGAGGAGAGGCAGGCTGGAGGGAGCACTGTGATAGCTGGCCAACTCAGAGCTTTGGGTGAGTATAACTTTGTTATTGTAACACCTAGACAAAAAACGAGCACTTAACCCTTGCAGTGCAGTGGTAGTCCCACTACAGAGGTTAAGAAAAAGTTTCCGTGGAGTTCTTCTTTAAATCTATACTAACCTTGTATGAGTATGTAGATGCTCTATGGTGGGCTTGTAAGTGATTAAATATGTTATATCACCTTACACCAGCTATTGACACAAACTCTGGCCTTTGATCTGACTCACCTCCCAGAGAGCTAACTTCTTGCTATATTACTAAGTCATAAAATGAATTCAGCCTCAAACAGCTAATATCGCTACTGCCCAGATAGCAAGGATAACTTGCCACAAACTTGTGGCAGGGTTAAATTGTAATTCTTGTTAACTTGCTGCACATATTCCTGGCAAGTTGTAGACTTGCAGAACACTCACAGCACAAGTTCTAGTTGACACTTTTTGAATTTGTAGCAAATTTGCTTGGCAAGTCTACAGCAAGAGTCCTGCAGGTCTTAGCAAGAGCTCTGCAAGCTCGCTGGTCTGGAGACTTGCAATGCAGACTTGGTGTAATTGTGCAACAAAATTGTGAAGCTTGGCAAGTGTGCAATAGTTTAGCTTGTTTTTACAAGAAAAGTAAGTTGAAGAACCCAACCACTCCAGACGTTAAAAAAGCTCTTCTTTAATCTCATTATAGACCTCTAGCCAAAATACAAACATCTTTAAATTATCAGGACATGCCCAAATTAGTTTGGGGGGCAATGGTTAACAACAGTTCCAACCCTGGCATAAGTTTTGAACCAACTACAGTAGAGCTTTGCACAAAGAAGTGCTTTAAAGTGACATTAAACCCTCAGATTTTTTAACATAAAACAATACTGTAATGTGCGCCTTACTGTAATCCATGGTAGTTTCCCTTCTCTTTGCTGCTCTTCCTTTTAAATCTGTATCTGTTCTCATGCTCTGCAGAACTTCTGTTTTGCAGCAGACTGCCTTGTCTCAGGAATGGATACACGTTGTCTGTGTATCCGTTTGTATAGGCTTGTAATATGAGCCAGCACTACAGGAAGAGGCCCTGAGCTGAAAAGGAAAGTTCTGCCCAGCATGAGAAGACATGAGGATTTAAAAGGAAGAGCAGCAAAGAGAAGGGAAACAACCATGGATTACAGTAAGTCACACATTACTGTATTGGTTTATGTTAAAAAATCTGAGGGTTTAATGCCACTTTAAGGAGACGTATGGGTAAGGGTAAAACATACAGATATCTCCTGACTGTGGACCAGAGAAGTGCATTAGTAAATATACTCCTGTGACCCAAAAGAGAAGTAAAGCCCAAACAAAGGTTGCACTTTACTTTTCTTTTACTGTTAGTTAATGTATTTCAACTTCTTTTTAATACAGAGGGTTTTTTTTTATTTTGGGAGAGTAGGCAGACAACAGCCTGGTATACACAGAAGCCTGTTGCTTCAATGTCCAACTTTATTGTTGACCTGGTTTGCTTTGTTTTGTACTGAAAAGATGTATAAATAACATACTTTAAAAAAATACGTTAGACTTCCATTATATGAAAATATTATTTATATAGTACGATGCTTATTGAAGAAGATATTTAAATATATAGCAGAGGAGACACACATGCACGGAAAATACTAAAACATTCTATAATTCGACTAAAAATCTAATAGGGTTAATAAATAATGATTTGATATTAATACAGAAATTTAAATTACTGTTATGAGGAACAGGGAAACTGGTATTTTAAGCAGAATAAAAAATGAAACAAATGGTATATAAGTTGAAGAGAAGTAGAGAGATAGGAAGGGGAAAGGGGTACCACAGTAAGGTACTGAAAGCAGAGTTCCCAACTGTCAATCTTTTGGAGGAACAGTCTCTCTATTGCAGCCTTTTTCAAACTTTTTAACATGGAGAAACCCTTAAAGAAAAACCTTCAGGTCTTAGGGAACCCCTGCTAATAATTATTTTATCTTCAGCTCATGGGACATTAACATGAACTGTAAGTTTTGCATATACGAATAAATAAAAGAAAAACGATTGTGATGTACTTAGAGTATTAAATCAAATTCTATTAAGGGCTAGAAAAAAAAATGCAGACCATACAAATTGTACTGCTCCTACACTTTGGTGGTTAGTGGAAAAGTGCCCCCTTGATATTGGTAGTCAGTATAGTGTCCCCTTTTCACTGGTGGTCAGTGATGTGCTACATTACATAGGTGGTAAGTGGAGAACATCCCCATTACATTGGGGGTCAGTGGGAAGAAAGCGTCTTTAACTAGTGCTCTGTGGGAAGTGAGTATTCATCTCCCACCAGCTCACAGATATCTGAAAAGATCACTGGTGTCCGTGGTAACTTATCTAAGAGGTAGAAACTGTTCAACTGATCCAGGAACCCCTAGCAACCTTTGGAGGAACCTTAGGGTTCCACAGAACCCTGGTTTAGATAGGCTGCTCTAAGAAATACAACTCCTGTTGTCCCATTTTGCTTCATAAGTGTTCCTTTTTTTAGGTTCTGCAATCTTTATCAGTAAAAGCAGCCAATCAAAAATCACCTAATTGAACCTTCTGCAATAAACTTTCAACAGTTGGGTTCTCATGGACCCAGAGAAAATTCCTCATTGGCACCTTTCTTTTTGGAACTGCTCCTTCAGAAAGCCAGTTGCGATGTAATGAGCATTACATGTTTCATAGTAAAATAGCGCTGCATTATTATTCTCTGTGTAATAACCACTCTTTAATGTAACCAGTGTCACTTACACTAACATTCACAGCATTTTAAGCTTCTTTTGTTATCTCTGACTCAATGCCAAGTTTCAAATTTCACCAAGTAGTAGCATGTATTATATAATCATATTAAAGGGAAGAGCAAGACTGGTAGCATGGTTAATGTTCTAAGAACTCATTTGTGACAGATAAAGATGTATTACCCTTTAGCGTTATAATGTATCTCTTAACCATTACTGTACCTTTTCCATTTTTCAAAGTCCAAAATCTCTACTGTTATTGTTTTTTTTTTAAATTAACAGAAATATAGATGAGCAATAAAATCAAGTCCTGTAGTTTCTTCACAAGATGGCCATTCACATCTCCAAAAGCTGCTAAATTCAGGTTTAATGGCGCAAAGTTGAAAAAAAGACCAGTTAACAAACAAGTAAATTTATATTAGATGAATGTGTATTTTCATGACTATGGAGAGGGGAGAGGGTATTCTGCAGTGGTGCCAGCCAATCACAGGACAAACAACTGCCAGACATGGATGTTAGATCTCCATTTTGGGAAGGAAATTAGGAGCGGGACTCTGCATCCAGAAGAGCTCCTGGACATTTCATCCATCTGCACAGCAGTTCATCCAGGGGGGACTACAAGTCCAATGTAATATTGTTCTTGCTCCGCTTGTGAGTATAAAGTGTTTTATTATCTTTTTCATCAATAAAATAATTATTTCACCAGGTCAGGCTCCCGGTGTTTTCTTTTCTTCGGGGTTAAAATCTTCACTCATTGTGTGAACATTCACTTCAATTATCAAATCATGCAAAAAGCAAATTCCTGTTCACTTTGAATACCCAGTGAAGTGTGCATTCTTTTTCATTTGATTGATTGAAGATTCTTAGAGGTTGATTTACTTAGGGCAAATAGGCTGCTAACTTTGCAAGGGAATTTGCACTATGAAAGGGGATGTGTCCCCTTAGTGGTAAGGTAAAGCTCTGCTGACTTTCATCACCCAATCATGTGCAAGCAAAAATACTGTTTTTTTAATCTTCTTTGCACATAATTTGGTATTCGTTGCAAAGTGAGTTTTTTTCCACTTTCACGAAGCTTTAGAAGCTTCATCAACCCCTTAAAGAAAAATTCAAGTCTCCCCAAGAAAATGCTATACCAGTAGACTGTCAAAAAAAATAGCACGGTTCAACATTAAATTAGCATCAAATTAGTTGAAAGGCTTACTTATTAATTTGATTTTCTTGCAGTGCCCTGTGCTACTGTTCAGTTCTACAACTTCCTGTCTGATTGCGCACCTGTGCATGACACTGTCCATCTCCCCTTTAGGACTACCTGACCCATAATTCACAAGAAAATTAGACCGCCAAAGCGAGGAAACGGGCTGCAGAGACCGGTCTAAAAGTGAAATGGCTCTAAAAGTGAAATGGTTCTATATTCTCTTCTAAACGATAGTTCTTAGGCTATTTTCTCTTCTGATAAAATTTTCTTGTTGCATCCAGTACTGCTTATATTTGACAGAGAAATCGATATAACATGTATAATACTGTAGTTAACACATTCTAATTACATTCGCTTTGACAACATTGGAAAACAAAAGGATTTACCAAGTGAATGTTACATTCACTATCAGAAAATAACATGTTTCACATATTAAAAAGTTTCCTGAGGGTACTATTTGCAACTTTTTCTTTAAGATACATCCAGAAATGTAGAAATGGGCTGTCTCCTCAGACAGGACCACCCCGAAGCAAGTATTACTTGAGCAATACCAAATTGTCTAATGTGCAGTAGATTTTGATTATACTTTATATGCTATCTTTCATGAGGTATGTGAAGCCATCAGCTCCTAGGGAACTGCTAGTACACAGTAATAACAACAATTCAGGATGGTGTTGTCATTATGAGTAGCTCCTTTCACAGCCAAGCCTAGCTATGGCTTGCTTAGCTACACAAATAATAAAATGGCTTTAGTGTCAGGCCCAGGAATGCCCTGACTGCACTTTCAGTTTACAATGGAATGTTTGCACGCTGTGTATATAAATGCTTCCTGCTTGCGGCATTTAGGTGTGTGTTTAGGTCACCAAAATGTTTTCTCAATCCAATGGATCATAAAAATGTGAACTTGAATAGTTTAAAGTGTATCAAAACCCAAGAACAAAAATTTATTATATTGCAGATTACTAGTCCTTAGATGTGGTGGCTGCATTGTACACACTTCTTGTCCCACGGTGACACCGATCACTGGTTTCAATGTACCATATCTATGGAGGAACAGCACTGTCATCCGAGGACAGGAAGTGTGTCTACAGACTACAGAGCTCTCCGCACCTCCATAGTATATTGGGGAACTTGTCTGTAGTCCACAGAAAGAACTAATAGGACTGCATATTGCAAAGGACACAGGACAGCACTGGATTTCTTTTTTGCTTATCAAACAGATATAACATAACACATCCAACGGTATGTTTAACAGACCAAAGGGGAGCACATTGTTGTTCATTAGAGATGCGCATTCGGATTTGGACAAACATGCTGAATAACAAAATTCCGTTGATTCGGCGGTTCGTCCAAATCTGAAATAACTAATTATTAAATGCCCGGATATATACAGAAAACTATATTCGGGCATATAATAACATATTTTGTATGGACACCAACATTTTGCTGCGTCCAAAATTGTATCGCCCATACATGCGTATGACATCGCCTGACGCCAGTGTCATGTGACGTCATGCGCACCACCTCTGAGATGGCGGCGCACATGCGCAGAACGCACTGGTGGCCAATATCGCCTCCTCATGTTTTTTAAATGTGCGCTTTCGGATTCGAATCCGAAACAGCATAATAGTTTGTTTTTTCAAACAAAACGAATGAAAAGGTTTTTCCATTTTAATTGGTTTCGTCTGAAACAAATTTTTATGCCTTGCACATGTCTATTGTCCATGGTTTTTTCCTGCCTTGCTCCCACAGTGTCTGACATTCTGCTAATACCAGACTCAAAATCTTTCTTAAAAAAGACAAATTAAATAACTATACATTTCCATTTTTTCTGTTAAGGAACATAGGAGCTAATGTTCTTTTGTGTGCATTATAGGATTATTTTTTAATTAATTGTGGAAAAGAGCAGCCCTTCATGTAGACTTGGGAGAATTAGGAATAAAGCTGAACTCCATGCAAGCAGCTAAAGACACAATTGTAAGATAGATAGATAGATGCGAGTATAAATGTATTTTCCTCCCTAGACCAAAAAGCTTTTAACCCTTGTAGTGCAGGGGTAGCCTCATTGCAAGGGTTAAAGGAAAGTTTCCCTGGAGTTCTGCTTCACAGGTAATCTACCAATATCAAACAACCACCAATGCAGTTATGCATTATGATATATATCTATATCTATATCTATATCTATATCTATATCTATATCTATATCTATATAGATATCTATATCTATATAGATATCTATATATACATACAATATATACAGTCTATATACAGTATACATATATGTACAGACATGGGGCCTGTTTTACCTGCCAAAGTATTTGTAATTCTGTGCAGACAATTCTGTGTTCAGTCACCCCTGGCAAACGGCACAGACAGATCCTAGTGGTACACTACACTGACATCCAAGCAACGCTGGCATTTTTTCTAAAATACCTTTTTTTCAGATGTATGTGAGACTGAGACTGGTCTACTCATGAGACTGGTCTAGTTCTGTTTCCATCAAGTGTAGCGGTGTCTGGGGCACCTCTACATCACTTTGTTATTCAGTCCCAGACAAAGCCCAGCATTGCCAGTGTTTAATGTAGACTGACAATGTCTATAACAGGGAAAGGGTGACAGCACTGCTTTCAGCAGAGATCTAGCAGCATTCTCAGCCCTCTTGTGGAAATAATCAATGTATAAAGGGTATCTATGGTCAAAACCTAAAAATAAATCTGTATTTCTATGTTAAATTCCCATAAGTTTCCATCTAGAAGTTTTTAACCTTACTTTTTTATTATTATTATTATTATTATACTACAATCACAATACAAATCAAGACAAGATGGTAAGGAGGGCCCTGCCCCTGAGGGCTTACAATCTAAAAGATTACTGAAGATATCCATAGGATGTATGCCCTCAATGCACTGACACAATTTCACTCAGCTCTGTGAATATGTAATTGGTTGTGTCACAACTCTCACAGAGCCTGACTTCTAAACTACATTTCACTGTCTGAACAATGTAACATTATCATTGCTTGCCGGAAGCAATGCCTGATATGTAGTCTTGAGAAATCAAGATTGCATCACATCAAGCAGCAGGGAAAGAGAGGCAAAGCACACTCGGAATCCAGGAAGATGTTGAAAGTGATGGGCAGACAGACAATTTGTTTGCAAAATATACAAGATGAGGTTGTGTCCGGTAAATAGATTTTACCCGATACGGCGATATGTTACATGTGTGGCGCAATTGTCATTTTCGCATGTAGGTATACCCGACACATGTATGTGTTTATATGTGCATGTATGTGTTGGTGGAGGGCTTTAAAAATGTGGCTTTTTTCTTTCTCTGTCACTTTAATGTTTGAAACTGTTTTTGCTTTTTTAAAACTTTACTGCTATTATTCAGTGGGCTAACAAACATGTGATAGCACAGAGGAAGTGGCAGGCAGTGGGGTCACAAGACGGGTGCGGCCCGCACCCGGGTGACACCATTGCAGGGGTGACACCAAAATGACTGACAGTCATTTTGGTGTCACCCACTCTAAAAAGTCAGGTCATGGACTGAGAGCCCGACAGTGTCAGGAGAGAGGGGGGGAGGACCCGCCGGGTGAACGTCCCCTCCTCTCTCTGCCGGCATCCATAACCATGATGGCTGCCGGAAGGCGTCAATCAGATGGCCGCACATGTGCGATGACGTCATCGTGCGCACATGATGTGACGTCACGCGCACGCACGATGACGACTTGGCCTCGGGACGCCCCTTTTGGCAGGTCCTCTTTATGGAGACATCAGGGGCCTATTAGACCTCCAATGTCACCTATGGACTCCAAAGAAGCTGATGAAGCACAGATAATGCTTTATTGGCTTCTTCTCTTGCCACTGCAGCCGGAGAAATGACCAAAAGCGACAAAATCCTTGTGGCTTCCGGTTTCAGGGACCGTAGAGGAGATCAGTCAGAAGAACTGTACTGTTTTCCCTCCGGTTCACCTGCTGCAACCCGCCATGCCAATCCAGGGCCTATATAAGGGACAGTGGAGCCCAGTATAGCTGGCAGCCGAGGGGGAGGCGAGGCGCATGCTGTTCAGCTCCATACAAGTAATCGAGTGGCTCAGTGGCGGAACTACCGCCGGTGCAGCCGGTGCACCAGGGCCTGTGGCTGTGTGGGGGCCCAATGGGGTCCGGTCCTGATTTTTTGGGCAGTGCACGGTCCCGGGCTTCTCAGTGAGGGGGCGGGTCCTGTGACTCACCTCTCCTCCCGGCCGCGTCCATAGTAACAGGCAGCGGGAGGGGAGGTGATCCACAGGAGGCGTGTGTGTGTCACAAGCCCCGCCCCCTGCTATTTCATGCAATCAGACAAGTGGATTATAATGGGGAATATTACCCTGTAATTTCTCTGATTAAATGATTACAGGTAGGCATGTGATCTATCAAAGTTTGAGACTACGTTAGAATGTGTGACCAGTGACGTGGTCACACATTTTAACGTAATCTTGCCCAGTTTTTCGGCGGTGGAATAGGTGAAGAATTCCAACGCTTTCTCCGCTGTTCCAGGGCAGATCGGCATCGCAAATCGCATGTGCAGGAGAACCGATCTGCCCTGAAACAGCTGATAGCTCCTGAAATGTCATTTCAATCCGACTTTGTGAGTGCGGTGCAATGTGAGATCGCAGTCGGAGAGAAGTGACATTTCAGGACCGATCAGCTGTTTTAGGGCAGATCGGTTCTCCTGCACATGCGACTTGCGATGTCGATCTGCCCTGGAACAGCTGGGAAAGCGCTGGAATGCTTCACCTACTGGCGGTCACACATTCCACCGCCGGAAAACTGGGCGGGATTACGTGAAAACGTGTGTGACCATGTCACCGGTCACACATTCTAACGTAGTCACAACCTTTGATAGAACACCGCCATCAAGGGGGTATGGCCGGTACCCATGTGAGGGGCCTGGGGGCCTCTTACATGGGTATCAACTGTAGTGGGGCGGCATGGCAGAGGTGACAGGGGAGGGGTTGGAGGAGGCTGGGCCCCAGCAGCAGCAGGTAAGAAGAGTTGGGAGGAGGCACAGGGAAAGGGATCCCGACGACCAGACCAGACCACCTGGGACCCTGCAGAGCCCACCATAGAGAGTCTTAGGTGGGCTATGCAGGATTCATGGTGTGCTCTGCAGGGTCTCAGGTAAGTCCAGCACGCTACTGCAACATTAGAGACCGCTGGGGGATAGGGGCGGGGGCCAGTGTGATCCGCT